>NW_017308087.1:218329-247366 GCF_000935625.1 Nanorana parkeri | reverse complement strand
GGGGGGGGGATCCTTCCTGATCCCCTAAGGCAATTGGATATTTCCTGGATCAACAATCTCTGGTGTTTTTTTATTATTTTAATTAATATCTAGTTATATTCTGCTTATTTAGGAATGCAACCAGATTATTTTAAAAACAAATAACGGAGCTAGCTAAAACCAGTTCCTGGTGAAGTCTATTCCACATTTTCACGTCTCTTACTGTGAAGAAGCCTTTCCATATGTAAAATGTAAACCTATTTCAATCTAGATGCAAAAATTGCCCCCTTGTCCTTTGCAGTGGCCTTAAAGTGAATAACTGAATAACTCTCAAGTCAGGTCTGCTTGTATGTTGGAGACATTTTGTAAGGACTTTATTCCACTACATAACTTTGTGTCATCTGTAAACATAGGAATGGTACTTTTAACCCCAAACTCTATATAGTTTATAAATAGGTTAAACGGTAGAGGGCCCAAAACTGAACCTTTGGGTATAACACTAACAACCTTAGACCAGATTAGGAATCATTAATCACTACTCCCTGAATACGATCTTTAAGCCAGTTTTCTATCCAATTACAGACTGAATTTAATAGATTTGCCTTCCCTATGTCCCCAGTTACCAACTCTGAGTTATCTTTTAAGATACCCAGTCTTTTTACTATTAATATATTTATATTTTTTTTTGAGTTTATCTTGCTCTCTGTTGCAACCTGTCATTCATTGATTTCCTTAACATATTTTGCTTTATTTTTTTAACTTTCAAATGACAACAGTGTTCCTTCATTTTTACATTTTAAATGTCATGTTCTTGTTCTTTATGGCTTTATTTTAAAAACATAATTTTATAAAATTTTTACAAATTAGCAGAATTACGGCTCCTAAAGGGCATCAGAAAGAATAAGTCATGCAATAATAATAGCATTAAGGCCATCTGCAATATTACTCAAAAGCTGCATGAATAAGGTGACAACAACAACAGTGGCAAAACTATAAAAATATCACAAACAACAAAAAGTTGTATCCCTTAACTTGGTGGAGTCGTAGTCAATTTCCAAAGCTCCTAAGTTATTCAGCAGTCTCGCTGTTTGGTACCACGTTGTAAATTGGAAGTGCCTAACCAGGTCCAGAATTTCAAAATTGGTAAATATTTTAACGATGAGCTTGGTATAGCCCATTTTAATTTTTTCAACAATATTTGTGTCACGATCTAGGGACCGGGGCACTGTGACACGTGAGCTCCGGGTTTTGTAGAATGGTCTGAAGCAGGACACGGGACTAGGAAGCTGAAGTAATACCTGGGATGCAGGTCACGGGGAACCCAGGGACTTTGGTTACTCACAGTCATTTTGGTGTCACCCCCCTCTGAAAAGTCGGGCGCTCGGTCATGGACCGAACGCCCGACAGTATCAGGAGTGAGGAGGGGACCCGGCGGAATACCTTATCCTGTCGGGTGACTGTCCCCTCCTCTCTCTGCCGGCATCCATCACCAAGATGGCCGCCGGCAGGTATCAGAATACTGCCGCGCGTGCGCGATGACGTCATCGCGCAGGCGCGTGGTGAAGTCACGCGCAGTGACGTCTCAGCAGGTTGACACTCGGTTACCGCTCCGGGTGTCACCCAGCCTCGGGACGCCCCTGATTCCACACAGAAGTACAGGATACACCAGGGGATGCACTCGGGGAGCAAGAGTAGACACCGAGGCTGAGAATAAACTGGAAGATACTTACAGGGGAAGATGCATTGCACAGGGGCCCCGGAGACACTGAGAGATGTGCACTGGGAAACATATGTAGCACAGGGGCTATGGATACACTGAGAGATGTACACTGGGGGACATTTGTAGCACAGGGGCCATGGATACCCTGGGAGATGTGCAAAAGGGAAGGTGCGTAGCATTGGGAGACATGCGTAGAATATGCGCTACAGATTTACCGAAACATGTGCACAAGGAATGCACAGGGGAATGTGCGTTGTACTGATAGATGCGCAGAGAGGAATACAATTGGAGATGTGCACAAGGAAACATGCGTAGCTCAGGGGCTACAAGCACACTGGAAGATGTGCACAGGGGAATGTGCGTAGCACAGGAAGATCCGTGCAGTGGAGGGAGCAAAGCTCAGACACTAAAGGAAACAGAAAACAAAACACAGGGGAAGGGGTACGGGATATACTGGAACTGGAACAGAATCACAAACAACACAGCTGAACAAACTCTTGCTGCAGACAGGTAAAAGCAAAGAAGGGATACCAACAGTACTAACAGGGACTCACTGGGAACTAAAGTAAACAGAGACACAAGGAACAGCAGAGAAGGAAATAGCCAAACTGGGAAATCACAGGGGACACACAAGGAAACTAGGAAGAACAAGGATCCAGAGAAGCACGAGGAAGCTAGGAATCACAGGGAACCAAGAAAGCATGAGGGCACTGGGAATCACGGAGGGTATGGCACAAGGGAACAGACTTGTTGCTTGAACCCAGAGCAACAAGCGAGGTAACCCTAAAAACGAGAGAGAGTGCAGAGATTGGCTGCAGCCCTGCAAAACACCATAGGCAGACAGCCAAGCATCTGAGACCAAGGGCAAAATCAGGCAAGTAGGTAAGACACTAATGAAAATCCAGAATGAATTCCAGGATATTGTAACAATCAGGTTCCCCAAGATCTTTAGCCCATCTTTTAAAATTGGAGGTGGTCAAAGGTTTGACGTATAAAGCCTGGAGTTTGGGATACAAAACTGAGATAGAATAAGTTTTGAAGGTAATTTAAGTATCCAACAATAAAGATGCAAAAAATAATTTTGGGTCTCTGGAGAATGCTTTCCATGTTTCAATAACATGAAGATAGTGGTAATGTGTGTAATGGATATAACAATTTAGAAAAGCTGATCATTTTTCACTAAATGGATTCTCCAGAAGAGTGATAGGGGGGACCCTCCTATATGTGCAATTTTATATGTGCAATAAGTTTATCAAACAAAGGAGGGTAATTGAGACAGTATAAAGAGAAGGATGTGTTGCCCACCCTGAACCCAGATAGGTTATGTCTCGCTGTGCCAGTCTGAATAATGTCATACAGTGCCATGCAGAGTCAGGTATACTCAAAAGAGGAAGAATTTAAGTTAATACAAAGCCCAGAAAAAGTCTTGATGTGCGAATATCTACTTAACTGCAATAACATCCTGAACTGCTATGTCATCAGCAAATGGGGAAATCTTTAGGTCCTCCATCCCTATCCAAATACCATTTAGTTGGGGGGAGTACAGTATATGTCTAGCTATTGGTTCCAATGTGATGTTAAACAAAAAAGAGGATAAAGAGCAACCCTGCCTTGTTCCCTTCTCCAAAGGAGAGGGAGAAGACAGGGCACCCTGTGTTAAGTATCCTTGCCATCGGGGAAGCACACAACTGTTGGATTTGGATAACCCGTCCTTAAAATCTAAAAGTTAACAGTACCATGAATAACCATCACAGATTAATATTATTAAATGCTTTTTCTGCATCCCAATGTAATGATGGCTAATTCATTGGTAGGAAACATGCAGGCTCTCTCCAAAACAAGTAAAACTTTGCACAAATTTGTGACCCCTGCCCTTCCCTTCACAAATCCTACTTGGGATTGATGTATGATTAAAGGGAGGACATTGGTCAACCTGTTAGCTATGATTTTAGATAATACCTTAGCATATAGGTTCAAAAGCAAAATAGGCCTGTAACAGCCTGGGTGGTTAAAATCCTTGCCTTCCTTAGGCAGCAAACTCCTTCCCCATGGCAAGATACTCACCCCCATCCCACATAGAATGTATATAGGAAAAGTTTCCAATATGTTATCTTTTAATCATTTTATAGAATTCAGAAGTATATCCATCTAGGCCTGGTGCTGTAGCAGCAGAAAGATCAGTGATAACTGTTGACAATTCCTCTGGGAAATGGCAGCATTAAGGATGGATAAGTGATCCTGTGATAGAACCATGTGATCCTGTGATATCCTTGGAAGGTGTGTATCTCTCAAACATTTCAGCACAGCATCGCCGTCAAAATCATCCACTTTGTAAAGAGATTTATAAAAAAGCTCTAGAAGCCCTTTTAATAGCAGTCTGATTAGTCACTAGTGCATTGGAAGGATCACGGAGGCTAGGGATATGAGTAGGGTAATGTTGTTGTCCCTTCACCAATCTTGCTATTAGTTTTCCCGCTTTATTACCGTATTTATAAAATTGCAGATCCACATACTTGATGAGTTCCCGCCTATGCGCCATAAGTCAAAACTCTGCTTGGCCTGTTCCCACTCTTCCCTGTATAACAGGAAGGGAGGAGAATGCAGAATGGAAATGTGGCTTACCTCAAGCCCTTGCTAGCTTCCAAATATGCTTGCACTGCCCTTTTTATTGGCAGAGACATAAAAGATAATTCTACCCCTCATATATGCCTTCCCCGCCTCTCAGAAAAGAATGGGATTAGATACATGGGATTAATTGGTATCCACATAATTTTGCCAGGCCGAGTGTAAAAAATTATGAAAATCTTTGTGATCCCAAAAAGGTAGGAAAGTGCCATAGTATTTAGAATGTGGGGGGGGGGGGGGTTGAGACACTTTAACACGGACAGAGATAGTGGTGTGATCCGAAATCACCATATCATGAATCTCTGGCTCCACCATAAGTGGTAGCAAGTCACAGTACAGAAAAAATAATCCAGTCTAGCCATGCAGTCATGCACCCACGAGAAGTGCGTAAACGTGGAATCTAGAGGGTGAGCTAGTCTCCAAACATCTTGAAGACAAAGTGCCAATGTCGTAGATGCCATTGGAGACTGTCTAACAAGAGAAGGCTGTCTACTCTTTGGAGGCGTATCAGAAATCCATTTCCTAATCTCAGTCGTAGTAATGGTAGAATTGAAATCCCCGCCTCATGGTAGAATTGACATTTCCAGCAGAAGGCAATAAATCAACCTTAAGAAGAGGGCAAGGAAGAAAATTCCAGAAGGCGTGACACAGCAAAACAGTACCCCCGGGTCCCACAATGAAGCAAAAACTAGTCGGGTCCAACTAAACCAAACAAGACCAAAATGAAACAAAACCATGCTGTAGCAGAATGTAAAACTGTTAACATTTTTTACTTCACTTGTTTTCCAATGTATGCCTACAGGATATGTGCCTAAAATTCCCCCTCAACAGCATTGTAGTTGACCCAGGGGTCAGAAGAGACCCAGGCCCTAACACCACCATCCCAAAGCTCCCATACCAAGAGAAAAAGGAGAGGGGAGGGGATGGAGTATACAAGTTATACTCCATACAGAAAATACAGATAAGCAGCAATTGCAAGTTATGACTTTTACTGAACGGGATTCCTGTCAGTGAAATAGTAAGGAGATATACTGATTAACATTATGGCATCAATGCGGCCGTTGTTTGCGTGTAGTGCCAGTGACATTCTTTGTAGATTTGAAGACCTTGCAAGGAGACTCGTGCATAGGGAGAGAATATGAGGGATAACCAGATGCCATATGCTGCTGATCCAGAAAGGAGGCTGCATCCTGAGGATCCTGAAAGGAGCGATGTCATCCACTCAGAGTAGTGAGATGTAAAGTAGCAGGATAGGCAAAGGTAAAGCGGATCTGTTTCTGGGGTAATAAGCAAAAAGCAGTCATTTGTGGCCATTAACCTCTAGTACTCCGATACAATATTTCTACAGGTTATGAAGCCTGTCTATATAATCAAGATATCAAACTATCAGGTGTGGTTGAGTAGGAGACCAGATGCAGGGAGACTCGCTAGTACTAAAGGTACCTCTATGCACGTAGACTGGTATAAACGCACAATATTTCACGTAGTGATGACCAGCACAGGTAAAGTACATGAACACCGTAGCCAAATCGTAATCCAAATTCATAGTCGGTAATCGGAACAGGAGTCAGGGCAGGCAGCGAAGGATCAGTGTCAGATAACAAAGCCAAGGGTCAAGGGCCAAGGGACAGGAAAGCAGCAGGATAATAACGCCAGGCACTACAAACGACAAAGCTCTGCAATAACCAAGACTGATTAGATTGGATTGAATTTATACCTGTTGGTGCTCTGCTGATGTCACGGCTGGAGGCAGGCCACTGTAGAGACTTGCTTGGAGAAATGCACGCTGTCTCTTTAAGAGGTGGTTCAGTGTGCTCACACATGCTCAGCACATCACAGGATCTAGGAAGTCTACACAGATGGCTAGGTACTGAGCAACAGCCACTGGAGCCAGAGAGCATAGGAGACACACTGACTGCTCTCTCTGGCTGAGAGATTACAAGGATATGACTGTGAGAGGCCTGGGATTGCTGAGGTAAGTTCTTACATGAACAATAACTCGTCTGAGATACTGTCGATTCTCCTGGGGTGGATCCAAGTGGTGCGCTCATTCAATCACACATGGGGAAGTAAAGCCTAGGGATTCTGGTATAGTGAGATAGCATAGAGTGTCCAGTACATGATTCAGGAAGGCCCACAATTCACAAATTATTCCTTTTGGAACGATGTGCGTAAACGTGGAATCTAGAGGGTGAGCTAGTCTCCAAACATCTTGAAGACAAAGTGCCAATGTCGTAGATGCCATTGGAGACTGTCTAACAAGAGAAGGCTGTCTACTCTTTGGAGGCGTATCAGAAATCCATTTCCTAATCTCAGTCGTAGTAATGGTAGAATTGAAATCCCCGCCTCATGGTAGAATTGACATTTCCAGCAGAAGGCAATAAATCAACCTTAAGAAGAGGGCAAGGAAGAAAATTCCAGAAGGCGTGACACAGCAAAACAGTACCCCCGGGTCCCACAATGAAGCAAAAACTAGTCGGGTCCAACTAAACCAAACAAGACCAAAATGAAACAAAACCATGCTGTAGCAGAATGTAAAACTGTTAACATTTTTTACTTCACTTGTTTTCCAATGTATGCCTACAGGATATGTGCCTAAAATTCCCCCTCAACAGCATTGTAGTTGACCCAGGGGTCAGAAGAGACCCAGGCCCTAACACCACCATCCCAAAGCTCCCATACCAAGAGAAAAAGGAGAGGGGAGGGGATGGAGTATACAAGTTATACTCCATACAGAAAATACAGATAAGCAGCAATTGCAAGTTATGACTTTTACTGAACGGGATTCCTGTCAGTGAAATAGTAAGGAGATATACTGATTAACATTATGGCATCAATGCGGCCGTTGTTTGCGTGTAGTGCCAGTGACATTCTTTGTAGATTTGAAGACCTTGCAAGGAGACTCGTGCATAGGGAGAGAATATGAGGGATAACCAGATGCCATATGCTGCTGATCCAGAAAGGAGGCTGCATCCTGAGGATCCTGAAAGGAGCGATGTCATCCACTCAGAGTAGTGAGATGTAAAGTAGCAGGATAGGCAAAGGTAAAGCGGATCTGTTTCTGGGGTAATAAGCAAAAAGCAGTCATTTGTGGCCATTAACCTCTAGTACTCCGATACAATATTTCTACAGGTTATGAAGCCTGTCTATATAATCAAGATATCAAACTATCAGGTGTGGTTGAGTAGGAGACCAGATGCAGGGAGACTCGCTAGTACTAAAGGTACCTCTATGCACGTAGACTGGTATAAACGCACAATATTTCACGTAGTGATGACCAGCACAGGTAAAGTACATGAACACCGTAGCCAAATCGTAATCCAAATTCATAGTCGGTAATCGGAACAGGAGTCAGGGCAGGCAGCGAAGGATCAGTGTCAGATAACAAAGCCAAGGGTCAAGGGCCAAGGGACAGGAAAGCAGCAGGATAATAACGCCAGGCACTACAAACGACAAAGCTCTGCAATAACCAAGACTGATTAGATTGGATTGAATTTATACCTGTTGGTGCTCTGCTGATGTCACGGCTGGAGGCAGGCCACTGTAGAGACTTGCTTGGAGAAATGCACGCTGTCTCTTTAAGAGGTGGTTCAGTGTGCTCACACATGCTCAGCACATCACAGGATCTAGGAAGTCTACACAGATGGCTAGGTACTGAGCAACAGCCACTGGAGCCAGAGAGCATAGGAGACACACTGACTGCTCTCTCTGGCTGAGAGATTACAAGGATATGACTGTGAGAGGCCTGGGATTGCTGAGGTAAGTTCTTACATGAACAATAACTCGTCTGAGATACTGTCGATTCTCCTGGGGTGGATCCAAGTGGTGCGCTCATTCAATCACACATGGGGAAGTAAAGCCTAGGGATTCTGGTATAGTGAGATAGCATAGAGTGTCCAGTACATGATTCAGGAAGGCCCACAATTCACAAATTATTCCTTTTGGAACGATTCTCCAGATTGTCAAGTTTGGCATGTAAAGATTAAGGCAGATCATAAAATGCTGAGTTTGGTCTGTGTTTCCAGTAGCTTATCTTGCAGCATGGAAATGTGGTTTTCCTCCTCTTTAGGAGAGCAGGCATGATCTGAGAGATCCTTCCAGAGCTGAGATGGACCTTGTCAGTGCCGCCATCAAGGGGGTAACGGCGATACTCCTGTAAGGGGCCCGGCCCGCGTCAGGGGCCCGTGAACCTCACAGGAGTATCGGCCGACAGCACTACAGTTAGTGGAGGCGGCCATGCCCCCGCAGCATCGGTGGAAACTGGGGCCCGCACACTTCATATCCTTTTTTTAATTTTTTATTAAATATTCCATTTTATTAATTTTATGGAAATCACAAAAAAAAATCATTTTGACACACTGTATTACATGATTATACGTTTAGGTACATCTTACTGAGTTAAACATTTCCTTTTCATGTCTATTATAACACTATTTACCCATGTACCTTCAATCTATCAAAAGATTATAAATTTATAGAATACGAAAGAAAATAAATAAATAACAACAAATATCAAATATAAGGGAAATCCGGCCACCCTTTCAAAAATTATTTGTTATAATATTGTACTAAAACATATCTAAACAACCTTGTGTATTATCCCAACCCCTATGACCATCTCCGTTACTCAACTATTTATCTTACTATATATATTTCTCCTCTATCCTATATCCTCTGTGAAAACGGGGGATTTTTTAAAAATGTTCCATTGTTGCTAAGTACTTTCAAATTGCTTAAAAGTATCTCTCCGTATTGATGTCATTTCTTCCATCAGTTGGTAATATTCTATTCTATTATACCACTCTTTCATAGTTGGGGTAGTATTTCTATTCCAATGTAGTGGTATCAACATTTTGGCAGCATTAAGTAACCGACGCAGCAGCGACCTTTTATATACCGAAATCGGCAAGTCCATAAAATGAAAGAGGCATCGGGTCCAAGGGTAATGCAATTGTTGTAATCTCTTCAATCAATTCCACCACCCGGGACCAGAAGGGTTGAAGTTTGGGACAGGACCACCACATATGAACATACGTTTCAATATTACCACAATTCCTCCAACATAACTCTGTCTTTGATGGGTACATTTTATGTATATGTTCTGGTGTGTAATACCATCGTGCTAAAAAACGAAACATTGTGTCAGTCCCCCATTGTGCTCGGAGATCTGCTAAAGAATACATTTTGTGTCCATCACATACATGATAAAGTTTTTATATAGCGTGATTCGTCCATTTAAGAAAACTTGTGTTGTGCATTCCCGGTGAAAAAAATATGTGATCTGTTACTGACATTATAGGATAATTATATTGCCCTATTAGCAGAGATTATAATAAATTCCAAATTTTTAACGTGTGACTAGTAAGTGGGGAGACATGGGGATGTAATTTCCAATATTCTTTGGGGATCCAACATATATTCGATACTATTTGACCAGCAAGCACATTCTCCATCTCTACCTATTTTTTTGTTTCCGTATGATAGTATAAATCCAACATTCTATTAATTGCAACCGCCTGGTAATAAATCCTGGCTCCATGAGAGATCCTAGCGGGAGAGCGTCTCCAAATAAAACATCTAACCACCGATCTCAGTGCTTGTAAATAAAAAAGAGGTAGGGTAATTGGTACTGTTTGAAATATATATATAATACCCGTGGTAATATAATCATCTTAATGACGTTTATTCGGCCCGTTAGGGAAATGCATGGGCGATGGTTAAACCAAGCATTAAGGTCCTTATTTATTGCATTCAACAAGGTCATATAATTAACCGTAAATAAATCCGACGTTCTAGATGTAAGTGATATACCAAGATATAGCATTTTCTGATCTTGCCAACTAAAAGGCGTTACTTCTTTTAAAGCCGCCACCATACGTCCCGGGGCGGAAATATTTAGAATCTCGGATTTAGATAGATTAATTCTAAAATTGGATACCCGACTGAATGATTCAAATTCTTGTATCAGTGAAGGCAATGAGATCTGAGGTTGTGTAATAAAGAAAAGAATATAATCCGCATAAGCGGCCAGTTTATGTTCTATAGTACCCACTGTAATACCCCAGATACTCCTATTAAGTCTAACCAAGTTGAGAAAAGGTTCTAATGATAGGGCAAATAATAATGGAGACAATGGACATCCTTGACGTGTACCATTCTGTAATGTGAATTTGTCTGACAAGGATCCGTTTACTTTAATTTGTGCCGTGGGATTATTATATAATGCCATTATCCCCATCAAAAACCTGGGTCCCATTCCTACTGTTTGAAGGGTGGCCCGGAGATAGTCCCAATCGACTCTATCAAACACTTTTTCTGCGTCCGTAGACAAGAGCAAGGTAGGTTTTGAAGATAACGAGGCCTGATGTATTAAGTTAATCGCCCTCTGGGTGCTATCTCTAGCCTCCCTACCGGATATGAAGCCTGTTTGATCAGTTGTTACTATATGGGGCATTAACACGCTAAGTCTAGTCGCCAAAACTTTGGCGTAGACTTTTATATCTGTATTTAGTTGGCCTATAACTACTACATGTAGTTGGGTCCTTACCCGGTTTAGAATATACAGATATGTAAGCATGTAATGTTGATGGAATTGGGGGTGTACCATTCATAAAGGAGTTGAAGTACTCACATAGATGAGGGAGCAGTATATGTTGAAATTTTTTATAATATTGTGCCATCCGGCCCCGGACTTTTCCCACTGGCCATTACCGCTATAGCCTGTTGAATCTCCTCTGCACTTATGGGAGACTCCAAACTTTCCACATTCGGTTTAGGCAAGGAGGGAAGAAGGGCTGGGGTCAGATAGTTTTGGATACAATCCAAATGTTGGGCCTTAGTTTGGGTGGTAACTTCAGATCTTACATTGTACAGGGTTGAATAATAATCTCTGAAGGCATTAGATATATCCGATGTTCTATTTACCATCAAGTCTTGTTTATTTTTTATTTTGGCCACAAAATTTACATTTTGTCGGGTTTTCAATAATCTAGCCAAAAGTTTCCCTGGCTTGTCACCCAATTCATAAGAGCGTTGAGAAAGATAGTTAAGGGATCTTTTATAATTAAAGGACAGCTCTTCTTTTAAATCTTCCCTCGCCTTAGTTAATTCCAATAGTATCTGGTCTGTCGGGGATCCTTTATGAGTCTGTTCTAATGTGGCTACTCTTGCTAAGAGCTCTGTTATCCTGCCATTTTTTCCCTCTTTATGCGGGCCCCATGGGCGATAAAAGATCCTCTAATTGTGGCCTTATGTGCCTCCCATACCATGCCCGTTGGTGTATCTCTTCCGGAATTTTCACTAAAATAGTTAGTGTTGAATTAGTTTTTATTAGTTTTTCCAACAGTTTGCAAATGGTACAAAACAGTACTCAAACATTGTAATACATGACATCATAAGGTATGGGGATAAGAGTATAACGTTGCTGGGTTGGCATTGGCACCCTAAGGCCAGTATGTAGAGTGGCATTTATCAGCTTACATATCACAAAACGATGAAATACAGACATGGTGTATGTCAAAAGAACGAGCCTTTACTTAGTATAGACTAGGCACTCTAACGTGGTTCTCGCCAACACCGTTTAATACCTTCTCAAAACAGACGTTTGATCATCCTGTTGTGACAGGAAGGGAGACAGATAGAGAAGAGCAGGGAAAGGAGGGTAGGTTGGGAGAGAGAAGACAGGGGGGGAACGGGGGGGTGGGGGGAGGTACTACACACTA
Source organism: Nanorana parkeri (assembly GCF_000935625.1). NCBI lineage: Eukaryota > Metazoa > Chordata > Amphibia > Anura > Dicroglossidae > Nanorana > Nanorana parkeri. Next base: position 235,321 of record NW_017308087.1, on the reverse strand, counting down.
ACCGATTGCGTACGTCCTGAGCTGAGTCTCCATGTAGTCAGCTAAGGTAGCATTTTAGAGTTAGGCGTGGATGTCGGTGGAGGAAGAAAAGTGGATCCAAACACTCCAAAGGGTCATAAATTTAGCTCCTCCATGTGCATTATATCGTTGACTTGGCTAACCCATATGGAGAGTGGCGGCGTAGTTGATGTTTTCCAGTATAAGGGAATTACTTGACGGGCTGCTGACAAGATATGTCTCAGAAGCATATTTTTGGGGGGTTTTCTGGAGCCTGGCAGGAGCGAGAGCAGAGCCATCTCTGGTGAAGGTGCCAATGTATCCCCATATAAGTGATTGTGGATCCCAAAGATTTTTTGCCAAACGGGAAGATCAAGGGACACGTCCACCAAAATGTAAATACGTACCCCTTACCTCATTGCACCGGGTCTCTGTACCATCTAGTAATGATTTTGTAGTTCTTTTCCTGGGCGTAGGAGGAGATAGAGCATTTATGAGTGTAGTGATATATGGTGGTCCAGTCTGAATCCGACAAGTCCCTGTTTAAATCAGCACACCATTTGGTCTGAGAACTCAACGGTATCTGATGAAGAACATCTCTCAACATCCCATAAATGACTGAGACTGTGTGGCGAACCCCCTCTTTGGAGACAAGTAAACTCTCAAACTCTGTCAGTGGTCTGTGAATTTGCCCCGAGGCATTGAGTGCCGCGCAAAAGCCGGACATTTGTATGTCCAGCAGCCAGTTAGCCGGAGGGTCCGTTGCACCAGCTGTCATTGGTAGAAAACGTCCAGTAAGGGCATGTATAAAGTCCCTGGCTATGGGCCAGTCCACTAAAATAGTTAGATAGATCTCTTGTTATGGCCAATGCTACCTTCTCATCCCGAATTAATGATTCATTTAGTCTCCACATAACCGGTGAACGATTTACCCCCGAGAATCTCAGAGTCATCATTACCGGTGCATGATCTGAGAGGGTAATAGGGAGAATATTTATATCCTGTATGATCCCAAGATGGTAGTGATCTACAAAAATATAGTCTAGCCGTGTATATGTATCATGTATTGATGAATATACCGTGTAGTCCCTTTCTCGTGGATGAAAAATCCTCCAGATGTCAATCAGTTGCATCGCATGCAATTGTGTTTTAAGAACTTTAAGTCGTTTAAAAGCTATATGAGATCGTCCTACTGATGTGTTAAGGGAGGGATCTAGATGTAATAGGGGCATATATAGAGACCAGTGTTACCACCTGATTATCAATTGTTCCTTTAAGAAAAAGGTATCTCCCGTCTGGATCAACCATTGTGGATATATGACTAAAATTAACATTCCTATGGATACCGATTGCCACCCCTCTTGAATGGTTTGAGTCAGAGGGGCCATAGTACCACAATGGATAGTATGGAGAGGAAAGGCGTATTTGCGTATGGTGTCATGGATGTGTTTCCTGTAAAAAAACAATATCACAGCGCAATCGCCTTAATTCATGTATCAGTTGGTGCCTTTAAACAGGGGTGTTAAGGCCCCTAATGTTGTATGTTAATATATTAAGGTTGGCCATCTGCATTCAGGGCTGTATCAAATATGTTTTCCTTCATTTTAGTGCCAGATATTCCCCCCAACAAAAAAGAATTATAAGCAGAAAAGAAAAAAAGAAAAATAGAAAAAAGAAAAAAAAAAACAATACCAACATATAACATGACCAGTAAGGGTTGCTGTAGCAGCAACCACTACCTTAGTCCAAATATTGGACTCGTGCCAGCTCATTAGAGCTCCCATCGCACGTCATGGGGGGCGTATCTGAGCCGCCTGGCCGCTGTCCGTCTCTCCTTCCTACTTCCAAAACTGGACAGGAGGAGGTTCCCACCATCAAGCTCCCACACACCCCGCCCATACCTATTTTATTATCCACCGTGCGCTCCCCCTAATCAAGGGATCACCCGGGGGAAATATTACTTTACAGTGACTTTAGTACTTCCCTTAAAAGTACACTACATGTACTCCAATCCGGTGTGTTATCCAATCCATGCGAGTCTTATTTTACCAGCCTACATCAGATTATCATCCTTATCTTAACTTGTTACTATAAACATTCATATATTATAGATATACATCACGATTTAATTATCACATTTATAGCATCTAGATCTTAATGTCTGTGCTCACCGAGTCTTATTGAGGGGGGGAGGTCTTCCACCTGGCCTGCGATTCTGCTGCAAAGTACCTCCCGCCAATGTCCATTCGCTATTCAGTAGCTGATCACAGTCCGGTATTGATTCCTGCCACCCCGGTAAGTGAGGTATGTTGATAGCGAGGGTTTCGCAAAATTGCGGTAGTTCTTCTGGCATCCGGAGTATTACTATTCTTCTGTTTTTACGTGCTATTAGGCAGGACGGGAATCCCCATCTATAAGAAATACCCGCTGCTTGAAGATTTTCCAGGAGTGGACGCATGGCCCTGTGTCTTGCAAGAGTCTCTCGAGCTAGGTCAGGGTAAATCTGAATGCGCACTCCGTCAAGATCCGTCAAGATCCATCAGAGGTTGTTCCCGCAGTTTCCGCGTGATATTCTCTTTCTCCATATGGTAATGGAAGAGGCAAATTACGTACGGTGTACGCGGTCAAACATCAGGGGGTGGGAGATGTATGTCCCAATATTTTATTAAAAATACCCCTTAATGTCTCAGTCAGTTCTTGGTCAGTTATTGCCTCAGGTAGACCGCGGATCCTCGAATTATTCCTGCGGCCCCTATTCTCCTGATCCTCCAGGCGGTACGATGTGGTGCGTTGTGCCCCCATTAGCGAGTGCATCTGCGCCTGCAGAGCCCTGATCGACGCCGAGTGAGAGTCTAGCCTCGACTCCCCCTCTTCCACTCTGTGTAAGAGATGTGTCATCTCACCTTTCATGGCCTCTATGTCCCCTTTTAATGACTGTTCCAGGTGGGCAAACATATCTGTCAATTCGTTTTTAGTAGGGAGGGTTTTCACCAGTTCTTCTATGGGCATTAGTATGGAATGTTCTAGTTCACCCCCCTGCTCCATTCCAAGAGTTGAGGAGTCCATTGCGCTCTGACTGCCTGGGGGAGAGACTCGAGCGAGTCGCTGAGCCCGTGACTGGTTCAGAGTCTCAGCCGCCATATAGCGCTGTATCGAGCTTGTAGCAGTTACCTTCGGCGCCCCTTGCTTTCCGGTCTTTTTGCGATTCATCCTCCGCTACCTTCTGCGAGAGATCCGGGAGACGTTCGGGATATCTGTTTACAGGTATGTGCGGGCGGGTAGCGCAGAGCTCACACTAGACGCGTCCTGCCGCCATTGAGATCAGGACATGCCCCCCCCACTTCATATCCTTACCTGAAGTGTGCTGTGCGGGCATCCGGTGTCCCCGGGGATCTCCACTGCATATTAGGTTTTTTAAAGATGGCTGCCGCAACTCGCTTTAAACCTGGCAAGCGCCCACAGTACATTTAATATATTGCCGAACCGGCAATATAACCCTCATGGCTAGGGGTTCTATCAATAAATCGAAAATGAGGGGGGACAAGGGGCATCCCTGTCGCGTCCCATTTGAAATGGAAAATGGAACGGACAGGGCTCCAGAAGTGTAAATCTGGGCAGTGGGGGTAGAATACAACGCTAAAACAGCCGACAGGATCCATCCAAAGAACCCACATTTTTGTAGCACCCGGGATAGATAGTGCCAGTTAATTCTATCGAACGCCTTCTCTGCATCCAAAGTTAGAAGCAGAGAAGGCGTCTTCGAACGTTCTATGTTGTGAATCAAGTTGATAACTCTGCGGGTAGCGTCTGGAGCTCCCCGGCCCTTGATGAAGCCCGACTGGTCCGGATGTATCAGGGAGGGGAGTACGTCCATCATGCGTATCGCCAACATTTTTGCATACAACTTAACATCAACATTTAGGAGAGATATGGGGCGAAAATTCTGAGGCACATTTGGATCCTTCCCTGGTTTCGATAGTGTGACTATCAAAGCTTTCAGCATTTCCGGTGGGAAGGAAGCAGAGGTCGAAGCCCGCTCAAACACTCGCAGCAGGTGCGGGCCCAGGATGTCCCAAAATTGTTTATGGTATTCCCCAGAATAGCCATCCGGCCCCGGGGATTTATTCATAGGTAAAGACTTTATGGCCTGTATAATATCCTCGGTGGTGAAGGGGGCATTAAGCGATAGGCGTTGAGAGGGTGACAGGCTGGGAAACGCCAGAGATTGGAGAAATAGATCAATGTCTGTATCAGTGGGATGGGAGATATTGGGATCCTCTCTGAGGTTGTATAATTGGCTGTTGTAAGCACTGAACGAATCGGCTATGTTTTGGAGGTGTCTCAATTTATGGCCGTCAGTGGGGTGGATTAAGAATGGGATACGTGATTTCGAGTGCTGTTCCTTCACTCGCCGGGCTAGCAGTTTGCCAGCTCTGCTGCCCTGCGAGTAGAAAGATGCTTTCAGGGAACTGGAGGCCCTATCATATTGATCTAGCAGGTGGATCCTAAGGTCCTCCCTCAATTTCCGCAACAAAGTGGCATACTGAGCATTGTGGGACCGTTTATTAGCCTCCTCTGCCCGCTCCAACTGTGAAAGCAAGTGGGTGAGGTGGTTCGACCTCTGCTTTTTGAGTACAGCCCCCATTTTCATCAGCAAACCTCTAATGTATGCCTTGTGGGCATTCCATACGAAAAAAGGGTCCTCCACCGAGTTTACATTAACATTAAAGTATTCAGATAGACGTTCCCTAAGGAGTGCTGCCGTCTGGGGTGACCTAATTAGGGTAATATTATTACGCCACACATACGTGCTTTGAGAGGGTGACAGGCTGGGAAATGCCAGATATTGGAGAAATAGATCAATGTCTGTATCAGTGGGATGGGAGACATTGGGATCCTCTCTGAGGTTGTATAATTGCCTGTAGTAAGCGCTGAACGAATCGGCTATGTGTTGGGGGTGTCTCAATTTATGGCTGTCAGTGGGGTGGATTAAGAATGGGATACGTGATTTCGAGTGCTGTTCCTTCACTCACCGGGCTAGCAGTTTGCCAGCTCTGCTGCCCTGCGAGTAAAAAAGTGCTTTCAGGGACCTGGATGCCCTACCATATTGATCTAGCAGGTGGATCCTCCCTCAATTTCCACAACAAAGTGGCATACTGAGCATTGGGGGACCGTTTATTAGCCTCCTCTGCCCGCTCCAACTGTGAAAGCAGGTGGGTGAGGTGGTTTGACCTCTGCTTTTTGAGTACTGCCCCCATTTTCATCAGCAAACCTCTAATGTATGCCTTGTGGGCATTCCATACGAAAAAAGGGTCCTCCACCGAGTTTACATTAACATTAAAGTATTCAGATAGACGTTCCCTAAGGAGTGCTGCCGTCTGGGGTGACCTAATTAGGGTAATATTATTACGCCACACATACGTATCCCTATTCCGGCCCAGAGATAGAGCAAGGGAGACGGGGGCATGGTCCGACTATGATATCTGGTGTATTGTAGAGGCCGACACTCCCTGGAGAAGATCCCTCTCGACTAGAAACAGATTGATTCTAGAGTATGAGTTATGGGGTGGACAGTAGCAGGTGTAGTCTCTCTCGGACGAGTGTAAGCAGCGCCATATATCATATAGCCCCTCTTGATGGAGGAGGCGGCTAAAAGAGGTCGAGGGATTCCTACAAGGATTCGTGGAGTCCACGGAGGGATCGGGGGTTACATTAAAGTCTCCACAGAGTATGACACTACCCTGACGAACCCGAGAGAGATTCTTAAAGATTTTGTTAATAAAGCGGATCTGGTGGGAATTGGGGGCATATACATTCACAATGGTATACACTTGTTGTTCAATGGAGCACACCAGAATAACAAATCTGCCAGCTGGATCTAGGATCTGATGTAAGACCGCAAATTGTAGAGAGTCCTTCACAGCCACCAACACACCTTTAGGTTTGGTCTGGGAGTAGGCAGCGAAAATATGGGGATAGTTCCGGTGGGTAAATGGAGGGGCCTTAGATTGTTGAAAATGAGTCTCCTGAATGCAGAGGATGTCAGCTCGTAGTTTAGTGGCCTCTCTCCAGAGGCTATGCCTTTTGGCAGGATGGTTCAGCCCTTTGACATTAAAGGAAACGACCGTTACAGCCATGGCAAGGGGGGAAGTAGCGCTATGGGTAGTGGCATATTATACTCACTGGAGGATCCCATGTACCGAGCAATCGTAAAAAGGATGCGTCCTCGTCCCTGAAGTATGGAAGTCCGTAAGGCATGAGATGCGGGATCAAAAAAATCAGAGATGACATCTGGCCATCTATCCGTGTGGCTGCCAATAGAAAAAGAGAAAACATAAAATAAGCAAAAAAACAACTGGTGAACAACGGAGCGGTAGAGAAAAAACAAGGGTGCACCCCCCGCAGGAGGTGTAGCCACAGTATGGTATACCGGGCGTATCATTGGGGGTAAAACAACCGGAGTGAATCCAGGATCCTCAAGGCACTTGAGGGCAGGGTTAGAATATATGCAGCAAGAAAAAAAATAAACAGAATTGGTGCTGCAGTGTAGGGGCCAGATCAGGTGATCATCAGTCCTCTCTTCTTTTGGGACACAGTGCGCCATTCCTCTTGCATAGCGGGGTTCCTTCCAGGTGGCTTGGATGGGTGGTCGGCTGCTGCAGCGATATCCCATTCATTGAGCAGTGACAGGCCCTGGTCCAGGATCGTGATGGAGAAAGATTTGCCAGATCTGATGATGATAAGTTTTGTGGGATATCCCCATCTATACACAATCTGGTGAGAGCGAAGAGCTTTAGTAATGGGTATCAGACGTCTTCGCATACCCAGGGTATGTTGGGATAGATCAGCATAGAACTGCAGGTGTGCATATGATGAGGGCAAGTTAGATGTGGAGCGGGCCACCGACATCAGCCGCTCTTTGATATGACAGAAGTGAATCCGCAGGATTACATCCCTGGATATTTTATCAGGCAGATGGGGAGGTTTTGGCAACCTATGGATGCGGTCCACAACGATCTCGGAGGAAGGGATATCAGGGAGGATCGCCGTGAGCATATCACGAGCATATTGATGCAGGTCAGCGTTGCCCACTGATTCAGGGATACCTCTAATCTTGAGGTTATTCCTGCGGGAGCGGTCCTCTAAGTCAGCCATCTTTGCTTTGCGTCATTAAATGTTGAAGCGAATTCCCCCATCTTAGTTTCAATATGTGAGACCCTGTCGCCCACCTGGCTTAAGTCCTTATCAAATTTTCTCATCATCGCCTGCATATCAGTGTGTAGTGAACCCCTCAGGGACATGAGCATGTCTTTCAATGTAGAATCAGAGACAGGCTGATTTAAAGTGGGGTATGCATCTATAGGCATAATTAACTCCCTTGTGTCCTCATGTTGAAGAAGCAGGGCTCACCTCATATTGGGCCTCTGGAGAAAGTGTTCGCTGTGGTCCAGATTTCGCAGAGCTGCGGATGGTGGGTGATGCTGGGCGATTGAAGGAGGCGGAGGTCTTCCCCTCATGCCGGGCCTGTGTGGAGATGCTGTCCTGAGACCCTCTCGAGCTTCCGCTCGACCCCCCGGACGACGAGCGGCGCGAGGTCCCGGCGCCATCTTGGGCCTCCAACGAATCCTCCAGCCGTGGCCTAGATTTCGCCGGGCTGCATGTGGATGGTGTGTCCGATCGGCTGGTGGCAGCGGAGGGCAGTCCCGGATGTCTGGCGGGAGGCGGAATACTGGCCTGGGAGCTCCTCGAGCCACCTCTCGACCCCCCGGAAGACGAGAGAGGCGAGGCCCCGGCGCCATCTTGAGACCGCCGTTTGTCCGGGCCGAAGAAGAAGTCCGTTAATTTCCTCGGGCGGGGAAATCCGAAGAGATCTGGCCCCCAGTGCTGTTTCTATGTGCCTTGAAGACGGCTGCTGCTCGGAGCCTCACTGACTTGCGGCCATTCAGCTCAAGCGCCAGCCACGCCCCCAGGGGGACATTTTTTAATTAACTTTTTATTTTTAATAATTGTATGAGAGTGTTCGTTTTTTTTTAAATGAAGCTATGTGTCTGTTTTTTTAAGGAGTATGTTTGTTTCATTATGTGTGTTTTTTTTTTTTTAACCACTTCCCGCGGGTTCACGTAAATGTACGTCCTCCTCTGGAAGTGGTTATACCAAGAACACGGCTGCTCCTGTTCACACCACTTGTAGTGCGTTCCGGGCCGATTCTGGCAGGAACGCACTGCATCGCACTACAGCCGACTCACTTTTTTGCCGGGCAGGAGGCGGCGTGGCGGGCCATTGTAGTCAATGGTGCCGTTGCCACGACCTCCGGCCGCACGGGATCGCAGTGCACATTGTGCCTGCGGTCCGGTGCGGTCAAAATGCTACAAGCACTATTTTAACTGCACCAGACTGCAGGCACAATGTGGGCGATCGCATTGTGGCCGGAGGGCGTGGCAAACTGCGCCATTCATTACAATGGGCCGCCACGCACCCTGCTGCCTGGCAAAAAATTGAGCTGGCCGGAATCGGCCCGGAATGCATTGCAAGTGGTGTGAACAGGCCCTTAAACAATAGACAATTACTGTTTAAATGCAAGCAATCCAGCGTCTGTATAGGCGCTGGATCACTTGTATGGTGCAATGCCGTGTCCCCCTCCGCAGCCACCAGTGCCGACGCCAGCTTCCCGGGCTCATCTGTCCCTTATGTGAGGCCTCCCGGGCTCACACCAGTGACAGATAAGCCCGGGACCGGCGTGGAGGGTCTCCCCTGACAGATCGGAGGAGAGATCAGCGGCTTCCACTGAACTTAGGAAGTTATGTGCACAGTCTCCGGCTCTTAGCCAGAAGAAGAAGCTGGTGAAGCAGATTTTTTCTTCATCCGCTTCTTTGAGGTCCCTAGGTGACATTAAGGATCTGAAAGACCCCTGATGTCTCCATAAAGAGGACATGTCTCATTATATTTGCTATTACATAAGGGACATGTCAGCCCCTTATGTGAGAGCAATAAAGCTGAGTGTAAAAAAAAAGTTGTAAAAATTAAAGTAACATAAAAAAAAAATGCAAAAAACATTTCCTTAACCACTTGAAGTCCGCGGTGTTAAATCCTCTTCCTGTCCCGGCCATTTTCCAGTATTCAGCGCTGCAGTACATTTATTCCATCATGCAACGCTGTACTGAAATACATTTTATACCATTTTTGGGGACAGATAGAGCTTTCTTTTGGTGTTATTTAATATTTACTATGGTAAGGAAAAATGACCAAAAAAAAAAAATGTTTTTCCTATAAAATAAATTATAAAACATTTATTATTACCCTTTTTTTGGTAAAATATAAAAGATGGGGCCACGCCGGGTAAAAAGAATCCAAACATGTTAAGCCTTAAAATTGCGTGTGCGTGCGAAACCTAAAAAAACGAAAGCATCGCCTATGGCCCAAAATTGGCCATAGGCGACGCTTTAAAAACTTTTACCGCTCATCAGTTTAGTGTTATCAGTGATTGATGAATTATTGCTCTCACTCCGATGTTTGCAGCGATATGTAACATGTGTAGTGCGATTGTCCTTTTCGCGCATCTGACGCGTATTTACATTTATATGTGCGTAAACGTGGGGATTGGGGACTTAAAGATTTTGGGGGGCTTTTTTACTTTTTTATATGTGACTTATTTTTTTAAACTTTTAAACTTTTTTTTTTTACACTTATTGTTATTGCTATCACATAGGGAGGTAACAGTCCCCCTATATAATAGCAACGGCACACTGACAGGTCCTCTTTATGGAGACATTAGGGGTCTCTAAGACCCCCCAAAGAAGCTGATGAAGCCGAGATCTGCTTCATCAGCTTCTTCTCTCTGGCTATAGCAGCCAGAGGACTGACAGGTGAATGCGGAAGTGATGTAATACACATGATTGCTGCATTCACATTACGTAGGGAGATCAGCAAGGAGGAAGATGCTGATCTCCCTCCCATCTTGCTCCTGACACCCTTCCGAGCTGGTCCTGGGCCGCAGATGGGATAGCAGATCCCTGGATTGAAGGTGAAGGTGCAGGAGGGGAGGCGGCAGCGGCATTCTAGGAGGGGGAGGGGGGCACGCAGCCACAAGATACAAGCGACTGGCGGCTATAGAGCATGTTATATATTGTCGCGAGCTTCAGAGTGTAAATAAAATGATTTTACGTTGCAGTTTGGACACTCGGGTTCAAAAACATTCGCCATCACTATCCTAGTCTGACAGCGGCGCAGGCGAGAGCCCAGAGGTATCGGGGGAAGGTCTGGGGGGCTCGAGGCTGGGGGACCCACTGAGATCTGGTCTGGGGCCCCCCACATCTGCCCTGGTGAGAACTTTTTCGTTTTTAAAGTTTATTGGCACTGGTATAAAATGTATCATGTATAGGGGCAGATTGGGTTCATGTAAATATCTGATTGGTTGTTGGGGCGACTGTTTACTTTTCTTATATTTTTAATTTTTAGATTTCACAGCCTGTGTAATTTGATGTTGTGTTATGTTTTATGAGTATCTGCTGTATACTAGTCAGATGATAGGGTTTTCTGTGGTTTGTAATAGACGTGTGCGGGGCAAACACATTTTGTTCAGACGAAACAAATGAAAATGGAAAAACATTTGTATTTGTTTCGTCAAAGGAAACTAATTTTAATTTTGTTTTGGATTCAGAGGTAATGAGTCTCAGAATCCGAAAAGGCACAAAGAAATTGCAGATCGAGTGGCGGGTGTCACTAAGCCCAATTCATATACTGTTCTGCATTGCTGTATAATGTATTGCTGGGATTTGTAGTCCCCCTACAAGTGGTGCCATTCTGCATTAGAGTTTAAGCTCCTCTGTACAGAGATTGATGTGACTGTGGCGGAGGGGACATTAGAGTGTAAGCTCCTCTGTACAGAGATTGATGTGACTGTGAGGGGACATTAGAGTGTAAGCTCCTCTGTACAGAGACTGGGATGTGACTGTGGGGGAGGGGACAATGGAGTGTAAGCTCCTCTGTACAGAGACTGATTTGACTGTGGGGGGACGGGACATTAGAGTGTAAGCTCCTCTGTACAGAGACTGATGTGACTGTGGGGGATGGGACATTAGAGTGTAAGCTTCTCTGTACAGAGACTGTGATGTGACTGGCTCAGTGTTCTCTGTACAGCACTGCAATATATGTCAGAGCTATATAAATGTATAATAATAGTGTGTGACTGTGCGAGGACATTAGAGTGTCAGCTCCTCTGTACAGAGACTGACGTGACTGGCTCAGCGTAGCGGCAGTGCGGAGGGGGGGCCAGACCTCAAGCTGTGTAAGGGGCCCCAAAATTTCTGATGGCTGCCCTGGACCTTGTTGTATCACTGTCTCCACAGTTGCTGTTTCATCAGCTTAGCCACCGCCGCTGCTATCTGGGCATATGAACTGTCAGGATCCACCTCATCAGTGAAGGAGCATGAAGAGGCCATAGAAGCGATCCATTGAAGATCTCTGGGCCCCGAGAACAGTCCTCCACCCTTAACCTCACTGGCAGTATGATTATGTGTCTCTAGGGACAACATTGAAGTGAAATAGTTTGATACATAAGTGTAATCATAGCAGATTACATTGTATTGTGTGTATTCTATATACATTACAACTTTTCACTTTTGAATTTCCCGCCGGCTGACGCCCGAAAACGAAACTAAAAGTCAGATGCCGGCTTTTAGTTTCATTTCGGGCCGCGTACAGCAGAGGACGCCGCGGGCTCGCAGTGACAAGGTGAGTGTCACTTTTCTCTGCAGCCCCGAGTCTGGCTCGGGGTTACCGCTCCTAGCATTGAAAATTCACCCCGAGCCAGACTCGGGATTACCGCCAGGGAGGTTAAGTGCGGCATTAGAGATGGATTTTTTTTTACATTGTTATAATACAATTATTATTACCCAATATTTTGGCAAAATATAAAAGACGGGCTCACGTCAGGTAAATAGACACCAAACATGTCATGTTGTAAAATTGTGCGCACCCGCGAAATCGCAAAAAAACTACCATACCAAAAATTGACCATGGGCAAGGTCTTAAAACCTTTTACCGCTCATCACTTAAGTTTTATCAGTGATTGATGGCCCTAAAATTATTGCTCTCGCTGCGACATTCGCGGCGATATGTAACATGTGCGGCGTAATGGGCACAATGGACGTTTTCGCACGTATACGCACCCGACGCATTTTTGCATGCGTGTATGTATGGGTGGGGACTTTAAAAAAAAAAAAAATGTTATTCTTTTTTTATGTGGCTAAGAACACCCCCTATGTGATAGCAAAGAGATGTGACAGGTCCTCTTTATGGAGACATCAGGGGTCTAATGTCACCTAGGGACCCCCAAAGAAGCTGATGAAGCAGAGATCTGCTTTGCGGAAGTGATGTAATATATATAACTTCCGCATTCTGACACCGGAGAGTGTACCGATCTCCCTCTGATCCCCTTTCACACGAGTGGGAGTGGCTGATGGGACGTTTAAATACGCCTGCTCAGATCTAGGAAGCTCCCAGCTGGCCACATTTCTAAAACGGCCGGCCAGGAGGCGGTTAAAGAATCGCTGAACGAGCCAGAGCACTGTTTCCCTGCTTCTCATCACATGGGTGCCGGAAACAGAAGTCTTTATGCCTTTTTTACCCTTGGATGTAAGCCACATGGGCTGTTACTAATTTATCATTCAGCAGCTCCCTTCTAGCTTCAGGGCGAAACTGGAAACCTACTCAGCTGTTGGAAGTAAATTTTTCTAATCAAACTGTCTCCTCAAACTCTCCTGTTGTATAAATACCGAAAAGGCTAGAGGTTAAATGGGGATTTTTAGGTGCCTTATGACATGGCAAAAAATAATTTAAAAAGATTTTTACATAAGAACATTCAAAATGTGTTAAAAACCAATGATAAAAGAGCATTGGATTGCATCAATAGCATAAATGATATAAACATAGCAAAGGCTTCCATTAGAATGTGTAAACATAGAAATGCCTATTACCAAATCTCCAAATACCCCTCCAAGGAAAAAAACTAAGTGGAAAAAAACAATCAAGGATAGATGTCCCACATGACTCGTATCAATGATGTTATTAATGCAATCTTATGGGGGTATGTTTTTACCATTGGTTTTTAAAACATTTTGATAAAATAAAAGAATGTTTTTATGTAAACATCTATTGCAATTATTTTTGACTATGTCATAAGGCACCTAAAAATCCCCATTTAACCACTTCAAGACCAGGTGTTTAGACCCCCTTCCTGGCCAGGCCATTTTTCAGTGTTCAGCGCTGCAGTCCTTTGACTGACGTTTATTCCGTCATGCAACGCTGTACTGAAAGGAATTTTATACAATTTATTGGGGACAGATAGGGCTTTATTTTGGGGGTATTTAATCACCACTGGGGTTTTTATTTTTTATTATAATTAGGAAAAATTACAGAAATTTTTTTTAAAAAAAAGTTTTTGTTTACATTATGTTAGGAAACATTTATTATTAACCAGTTTTTTGGTAAAATATAAAAGATCGGGTCACGTCGGGTAAATAGACACCAAACATGTCATGCTTTAAAATTGCGCGCACCCGCGAAATTGCAGAAAACTACCATACCCAAAATTGGCCATAGGCGACACTTTAAAAGCTTTTACCGCTCATCAGTTTAGTGTTATCAGTGATTGATGGCCCTAGACTTATTGCTCTCACTCCGACGTTCGCGGCGATATGTAACATGTGCGGCGCAAAATTTTAAAGTCCCCACCCATACATACACGCATGCAAACATTTTCTTGTATAAATACTGAATGATCTGTACAGATCTAATCTAAGGGACTGTTCCTTCAAAATAGCCCTAATCAAGGGTTTAATATGACAGCTACTGACTGGGAAAAACCCATTACACAACGTCTGTGAAGGTTCTCATTCATCCAGGTCATGGTATATCTGTAAAAAAAAAAAGTCAAGGCAACTGGACTTGCGGTATTTTTCTTGAAGATGTTTCACTGGTCATCCAACTCAACACATTACACAACTGGTTTCTTTCTTGAAAACTTGAGAAGCAATTTTCCCATTACAGATTTTAATTTTGTCAAGTCAAGGAAACTGAACTCAGACTTGCTAAATGTAGTGGTCAATTTTAAATTCCACTCAGGATTGGAATTTTGATGGTGGAGTTTTTTCTGATTGAGTCTCTGGATTAATTGTTGCCCTTTTTTTAATTAGATTTTTGCTCCTTGATTAAGCATTTACCACTGAAATTGTTACAGCTTTCTTTCACTTCTTCACTCCTGAACTGATCTTACAATGACTTTTCTGTACTTTCTTACTGCCACTTGTACCCCTCTTCCTCTTACTTTTCAACTTCATCTTTTTATTAATTGATGAAAATACTAGGTATTCTCTGGCTGCTGTACTGAATGAGCGACCCCTTGTTTTCAGAGTAGAGGGGAAGCTGCTCGACACTGCATAATACCAGACACTATAGTAGCTCCAGCTACTACAGTGCTTTGCAGGATCCCCAGAGGCTGCTCAGGTATTACATACAGTATGCATACTTACATTTGGACAAGCTGGGCAATATATGCTTTGAACCCTTTTCTTGCCTGCTCTGGTAAGGTGTTCACTTGAAAATAAGCTATTACACTCATGGGGTCATTCAATTTGTGTGTGTATAGTATAACCCCAGGAATGTGTGTGCTGCCTATGCAAACATGTTTAATGAATCCAAGCATGTTCCCCTGCAGCTTTACCCAAGATCAATGAGTGATCTTATGAATTTAGTAGATCAGGCCCAAGGACTTCAAACATATGTTCCTTTAGGGAATAGGGTAATACAAATGTAAGCTGCAATAAGAAAGCACACTATTTAACATAAAAGGGGGAAAAAGAGTATTAATATGAATGGATTTTAGTGTCGTCTCTATCGAGTGCATTCAAAAGAAAGAGTTGTAAAAAATTACTAGATGATTATTTTTCTAAGGATAACAGCTGGAGAAAATATGTAATTTTACACACAAAGTAAGATGGAATCATGATAGATTTTGTTTCCCATAACGCTGTTACTTAAGCTCGTAACATTCTATATGAAACATTCTATATTATATACCATAAAGACGTCATGAATGTGTGTGGTTATAAATTGATTATCTTGGCCGCTTAATACTGGGTTTCTCTAAACAACACAATTTTTTAAACGTATGCAAAAATATATGACTTTGTACACTGCTTATGCATATTATGAATCTAGCGTTAAGAGAAAAATAAAATTTACATAGTAAGCAGATATAATTGCATTAGCATGAACCAGGTGTAGTACAGTATATTCACTTTTGTTGAAAAATACAGCTAAGTGAAAAAGCTTCTCTTTAAACACTTAAATTGCAAATACTAATTCATAATGCTTATTTCAAAAATTCATAGGTCATTCTGACAAAATAAAAGTCAGGCAAAAATATTTAGCAGCTTTAGTGACTTTGCAGACATCATAGAGAGGAGAGCATGCCCATGGACTGTCTTTACTACATTCCAGACAATTTATCTTTAATAAAATTGTACTGCCAATGCCTAATTTTTTAACTACTTTACCTGGGGTCTCAAAAACACCTGCCTGTGCCCTTTGTCTTTAGTTCATTTCAACCAATTCATTATCAATACAACTAGCTAATTTTACACTGTTTAATCACCACCACAATAAACTTACCAGGATTAATTAAGTTATACAGTTGCCTCGAACTCAAACACCCCCCACCGTCATGCAGGCCTTTTTCTAGATTAGACAAATGTTCACTTTTGCATGCCACGGGAAGTATAGCTCCCACTGTATTTCTTAGACCCCAGCACTAACATCATATATCCACCTCCCTCTGCTACAGGCCACACACAAAATACCCAGTCCCAGGCTTTGTTTTTGATTGACCAGGAGAAGAGAATGGTGAGGACATGCTTGTAATACTGGGATTAATAAGACTTGCAGTGCTTACTTCCAAGCAGACTGGAAGTATAGTGGTTCCTGTACTCCCCCTGGCATGTACAAGAGCAGATTTGTCTATGGTAGAAAAAGCCTGTATGACAGGGGCTTGAGCTTGAATTAACAGAATATATAACTGAATGAACCCTGGCACATCTAGCAGTCCTGGTAATCCCGAGTTAGGCTTTAATTCCCAAAGGAAAACTCAATCCTGTACCTTGTGTCTTTACATTTCTGCTCTTTTTCCCTCTTTAGAACTTCCAGCTGCTTGCCAATTTTTACACTGCTGTATCATCTGAGGTCTTTACATTTCTACAAAGATTTTAATAGTAATTGGCCAGTGGTAAGACAATTGGTATCAGTGAGAACATAGAAAACCTTAACAAACTGCTGACAGTCAAGGCAGGCCAATTACTGCTTGATGGAAAAGGATGTGATGCTGCTAAAACTACTTAAAATAAAGCCTTTTTTTAAAAACTGAAGTTAATCCTATTGGGGTGCTGCTTTATATAAGCCAAGCTAATTGTAGAAGAAAAAAACAATTCCACAGCTAACTCAGCCCTGCTAAAGTATGGTGTTGCTCCATACTTCTCCATACTTTTATTCTTCTCATCATTCTAGTGCTGGTTGATCTTAGTTTCATCTGTCCAAAGAATGCTGTTCCAGAACTGGGCAAAGTCTAATCTGACCTATGTATTTTTGAAGCTTATGAATAGTTTGAACCTTGTGGTGAACCCTGTGTATTTGCTCTCCTGTAGTCATCTCTTTATAATAGACATGGATAATGATATGCCTACCTTCACTTGGCTGGATGTTGTGTAGGGGCTGTTCTTTACCATTGATGCCACTCCTAATGTTCCCTGCTATCTCTCTGATGGCTTCCAAATGTGAATGCCACCGCTGGAATAAACTCCAGACCTTGTAGCTTAATTGATGATGGAATAATGAAGGAATAGCCCATACCTGTCCATGAAAGTCAATTGTCCAATTACTTTTGGGGAGAGAGAGAGAGAGAAAGAGAGAGAGAGAGAGAGAGAGAATCTCTCTCTCTCTCTCTCT
>NW_017308087.1:203156-218291 GCF_000935625.1 Nanorana parkeri | reverse complement strand
AGAAAAATATAGCTAGTCCATAACTGACTTTTTACAGTGATGCCATGAACAGCTTGCAGGCAATAACAAAAGTGTCACTAGCGTGTCATTCATCATATATTATATTCCTTTGCATAATATTATAAAGTGATTTTGTACCACTTGTGGTGTTTGTAGAAAACATGAAATGAGCTGTAACCCCTCTAGCAAATTATTTGGAAATTTGTTTAAACAGCTAAATAGCTTTTAAACATTTTAAACTCTGAATATTTTTACTCTGAAATAAGATGTTATTAAAGGATGAGTGCACTTTTAATAATAATCACCCATACAAATGCCCTATCCCCAACAAGAGTAATAATTCCACATAAAGGTAATGCACAGCTACAGTATATGCTGCTTATCCTGCTAAGCCCCAGTACCCCCTTACCCCACAGCCTGATCTTTCCTTTACTGAGATTTCAAGCACAAAGCCCAGCTCATGTGCCAGGGGGATAAAGGGGATAGAGAATAATGGTAGCCCCCATTTAAACCTAGGTGTATATCCAAGTATACCACCCTGATTTGTTATTGCAGGTCCTTTTATGTGTGGGTTTGAAGTTCATCTGGCTTTGACTGCTTTGAGAAGGTCATGTTTGAATGCTTGGTCAATGCTAATGTTTGACCCACATCTGTTGACAAGTCTAATTTTTAGACATGTGCAATTCGTTTAGTTCCGAATCTAAATTCGGACGAAATTTTGGAAATTTGGAGATTCGGATGTATACGAATTCCGAATTACAGCTATAACAAATGCAAACGATGCCGAATTTCCGATTTCCCGAAATTCGTTAGCGGTAGTCTGGACGAAATTTCGTTTATTGGACCTAATTTTGTTTATTGGAGGAAAATTCGTTGCAGCAAAAAGTGTGTGGGGTTCCCCCCAAAATCCATACCAGGCGCTTTAGGTCTGGTAGGAATTTTAAGGGGGAACCCCAGCCCCCCAAAAATGGGGGGAAAAAACATTCCTATCAGACCCTTGATCCGAGCACTGACCCGGCAGGGCAGGAAAGGGGGGGGCAATCGAGCGCCCGCCTCCCTGCATCTTACCAGGCCACATGCGCTCGGCATGTGTCCAGACTTTTGATCAAATCCTTTAATTGAAAACAAAAACAGAGTAAATTTTTGACTATTCCTTTAATTAAAAAAAAATAGCTCCATCGATGTAATCCAGCGTCAATCACGATGCACAACGCCCGCCAACCCGCCGCAATATAAAAAGTCACCCTCCCAATGCCGAGGGCACATGGCCTGGTAAGGCGCAGGGAGGGGGGCGTTTGATTGTCCCCCCCTTTCCTGCCCTGCCGGGCCAGTGCTCGGATCAAGGGTCTGGTAGGAATGTTACCCCACATTTTTTTTGCCCATTTTTTGGGCTGGGGTTCCCCTTAAAATTCCTGGTATGGATTTTGGGGGAACCTCACACACTTTTTTTGTTTTAACTGGGGGGAGGGGGATCCCTCCTAACATTCCTACCAGACCTAAAAGGTCTGGTAGGAATTGGGGTGGAACCTCACGCTTTTTTATTTTTTCATCTTCTACAGACAAAAAAATAAAACATTTCCCCCCAAATGTCACTTTGCTGCCACGAACGAACTAAACGAAATTTCGTCCGAATCCTGAAACAAATTCAGTTTCGGTCCCGGATCCGAAAAACGAAATAATGCAAAATCCGAATCAAAACGAAACTAAACAAAATATTTGCTGGTGCACATATCTAGTGATTTTCTAAAGGAATTGAGAATATTCACACAATACGTTGTGTAAATATTCACTTTAGTTATCAAATCACGTGAAAAGCACATTACTGTTCTCTTATATTATGTGCACATGATAAGATAATTAAAGTGAATATTCACACAATTTATTGTGTTAAAGATTCTTAACTGCTTTAGCAAACCAGACTCATTGTCTTAGAGAAATGCGCTGGAGATAAAGATACCACATTTTTAACTCAACTGGTAAGAATTATTAACTTTAAAATGCACTATCCAAAATACCTGTAAGGGCCTGTTCACACCAAGTGCAGAGCAGTTACAGAATGCATCAAATATGCATCCAATGATTTCCAATTGAATTGCTATTTTTTCTGCTCTGAAACGCAAAAAAACACATGCAAGGGCATCAAAAACGCATGCATGTGCCCTGGAATGCAGTGAAAGCCCATTTTAGGCAATTTTTTTTAATAATAATAAAAAGGACCAAAATGCATCAAAATACACTGCATATGCAGAAACACATGCAGATCTGGTGTGAACAAACCCTAAAACTTAAAGAAATATATTTTTCTAATTTAAAAATATACAAAGACATTTATATCTTAATAGTAAAAAAATATAGAAGACCGATACGTTTTTCTTTACTTGTGAAAGTTTTAAGGCAAGGCTTGTGGTTACTTAAATTAAAAAAATGATCTAGTTGTTTTTGATTTACTTTACTATGCAAGCAACAGGAAGTTGTCTTAAGGAGATAATGTCCATTTATGGTGCTTTCTAGGTCTTGTCACTCCCACTATTGTCTCTAGTTAATCTCTTGAACTGGCCTGTGGGCTAAATGAAAAAAAATATATATAACTTCATCTTTGCTGAACAGAGTGGATGGACAAATCTCAGCTGATTCGCTGCTATCACAGTTCACCCAAAGATTTCTCATCCAGCTCCTTCCATTTTCTTATCAAAAGGATGCCAGATGGAAGCATGCCAACAGGGACACCCACTATGTGAAATTTGCACAGTGTATGGCTAGCTTTAGTTTCCTTGATAGCAACATGTATAGATGTCTTGACTGCTCTAGAGCTGCAGTACAGATACAGATAGATATTCGACAACTGACAACCATCGATACATTCAAAAAGTTATGGTACCATAAATATTTTCACGCAATGTCCAATAAAAATGGCTCACTTTAAATAGCAGGGTGTTCAAAGACTACAATATTGCTTCACACAAGAACTAAAGCCTTGCTTAGAGCACAGCCAAGTTGAGGCAAATTTGCTTGGACTGTTGCATTTCTCAATCAATGGAACATCACGGCATGTAACTGCCCTGATAACTGTACTTCCAGCCAAATCAGATCATTGAGGTCCTTTGACATTTTCTGGACTGTGTCCGTGAGCTCCTACATTAAAGCAGAGGGCCAGGATATTAGGCCCAGGTAATCTTAGGTCAAAGTTATGCCAGTACATATAAAGAAATATCAACAGGACCCAAATCATGATACCAGCAACACACGACCAAAAGCAATTTAAGAACAGGAAAAACTTCCACTTGATCAGAATCCAGCATCATGCAGAGGCTCCTGCCAGTGGATCATAAGAAGATCAAGGTTTCCTGGAAGCTATCATGACAGCTGCATAGTGTGCCAGTCTGTTCTGCATAAAAAATGTGAAAGTAAAAAGATGCCAGATGGATACCTGATGAGTAAGTTATTTTTTTTCCTTGTGCTTTTTTTTAAATCTAATATTTTTTCTAATATTTTCTTCTCTTTTTGGCATTTTGCTGCATTTTTTTTAACCAATGTTTGCCTAATCTTTTTTATTGTTTTCATCTTTTATTTTTTCCAGTGTTTTGTTTTTTCCCCATTCATTTATTTGACCCTTTCTCTTTTACTTATATGTCATATAATGATGATAAAATCGGTTTGAGACAAATTCTGAATGTTCATGGTTTGCTGTCCCACTTAATGTGGAAGTTTACTAAGTCACATTCTTTGTAAATAATGTGCTGCATGAACTTTGAATTTATGTCAGCTGACTTAGAAGGGCCATATGGTGCTTTGTAATGTTTCAGCCCCATGACTTTAAAAGAGTGGGTTCCCAGCAGACATTTGTCTTCTGACTTCATCAGAAGGGGAGTGCACAGTAACACTATCCTCTCCAGTTATACTAACACCCCTGTCTCCACCCTATTTAGACAATAGGGTGTCTAAATAGAGTGTTGAGGATTCTTGAGACATGTCAACAGAGAAAGGCATACACTCCTCCTCCTTAAGAGCTCCGTAGCAGCCACTTTCTTTTAGAGTGTTGCTAATGCTGTCAGGCCTGCCAGGAGGTCCCACCCATCACCCCAATTTCCTGACTGATAGTCTTGTTATCCCGATCTGGGGTGGAGTGACTGAAAAGACTCTCACAGCCAGGAAGTTACTGGGACCTTGTGAAAGAAGTGCAGGCAGACAAGGACCAACAATAATATTTATCAATAGTAAAAGGGTTATTCACAGTAGGGTGTCAACCAGGGTCAGTAACCGGTAAGTAGAATAGCACATTGCCAAGGGGATTTATAGGTGACTGAATACTAGGTACCTGCCTTAAACTGACCAGTAGATGGGGGTCAGAGTCCCATAGATTGCAGGTAGGTGGAACAGAGAGGTCAGCACAAAATCAGAGCCATCCAGTGGCTCCTGAAGTAGGTTAATGACCCAGAGGCAGAAGGTACCTCAATCGATCTGAGGCAAAGGTGTGACAAATACAATCTTCCTTATGCTCAAGGGTGTATGGCAGCAGCCATTTTTGTTGGACTTGCTAATGTGCCCTTTCAGCACCTCAACAGCTCTGCAGCCTGTGCAGCCCCCCAAGCCCCAGCCTCCTTGTATCCACAGTGTTCACTGCACCATCTGAGCACCCACAAGTCTCACTTTGTCTCTTCCAGCTTTCTATTGCCTTGTGAGTATCTCGCACTACAAATTTCCTCAACATGCCTAGTGTCTTCATGCCAGCTTTGCCCCATTTATGCTTTTTTTCATGGCCCTTGCTGAACCACAGTGTCAGGTACTCAGCCACCAATATTTTGCCCAGCCACCATTACTATGCACAAAAGTCCACCCCTGCCCTTCATCAGCATGTGGAATGCCATGAGGCATCAGGAGGAAGAATATGAAGGAGTGGAAGGTTGGGGTGCTCATTGTGAAGAGAAGGGTTGAGATGCTGGTGGTGAGGAGAAGGGTTTGGGGTTCTGATAGGAGAAGGGGGAGTTTAGGGGTGCTAGCGGTGAGGAGGATTGGGGAAAAGGGGAACATTGAGGGGTCTAATGCCTCCATCCAAGAGGGAGCCCAAAATGAAGACATATAAGGAGACCATACAAATAAACTCTTTGCCACATTTCCTAATAGTGGGCAGATCCCCTGTACTGGAGTCATAGATACAGGGGGAAAGGCAGGCAGCAAAAAATTTAGTGGGAACGTCTTATGCACTTCCCCAAATCAGGTTTTGGATTTTATGGAGGTTTATATTTTTTTATTATGGCCTTTTAACATACACTTGTTGCTGCCACAGGCAAAGCTGCCTTTTGTTTGCATCTCACCAATGCATACTTTTGCAGTAAAATTGTTACTACATATTTATCCCCTTATTGCCATATTATTTAAATAGATTTAGTAGGTATGTTAACAGTATGTACATATTTTTTTATCATTTAATTTTTTTTATTCTTTCTAAGGCTGTTCCTTCCCTGGTGAAGCAAGCACGAGCTGGGATGGCAATGCAACCTGGGTACTGCCTTAACAAAACAAAATCCTATGCACATACACCACCTTGTTCCTATGCAAAATAGAAAAAAAACCTGCCTGTCCTACACTGCAGTGGGGAAGGCAGGCAGCAAATGGAGGGCAGAAATTCTACAACTAGGGAAAGGGTAGACAGTAGCAAAAAAGTGTTTAATCCCAGAGGCTGCCTGCCCATTTCCAAATCCTCCTTTCTTGATCACACATATTAGAGAGGCAGAGTCCCTGGGGAGTTTTTTTATTCCACCAGTGGTGAATGGTGTAGAATGTAGTTAAGTGGCTGACAATCCATTTTTATTTTTTAAAGACATTTTTTCTACAAATCCTCCCAGGCACAAAACAGCTACTTGCTTGCAGGTGCTGCTAATGCATCCTCCTTCTTCTGCATATCAGCCATTTTTTTAATCATACGTCCCAAATCCGTTTTTGTTTTTTTTTCAAAACATTTTTCTTTTATTTTCAATTAAAGATATTGACAATCATTTGTAAACATTCTCAGACAAAATTAGTCAGTTACAATCAGTTCAATTGGTGCTATCACATAACAGAGGAGTCAAGTACAGATCATGACATCAACTTAGATGAAGGTGAATATAAATCATAAGGCAACCATATCCTTCTAACCGGCCAGCTGTGCGATTAGAGCAGTTGAAGTGTATTTAAATGGAGATAAGAATGTATCTTTTTCCTCTTGCGTGAAGACTATATTAATATAGGGTAGCCATCTGTCATATAAGGAAGCAGTTTTTTTCTCATCTGTTATTGATATTTTTGCGTCGAGTCTCTCCAAATGGAGTAAGTTGAGGAGATCTGCACGCAGGCCCTGTATTGTGGGGGGATTGGGGGCCAACCACTCTCTCAGTATGCCTCTCCTGGCTGCCAACAAGGCAATGCTTATCCAATGTCTTTGATGTCTAGTAAATTCTGTAGGGTTATCCCAGAAATTAAACAGGGGCAAGAGAACTCCCATTGGAATCTGGCGTCCCACCACCAACGCAATGAAGTCCCCTACCTTGGCCCAGAACGTCCGTATCATAGGGCAATCCCATAAGCAGTGGAAGAGAGAGGCCGCTTTTAGCTTGCATTTGGGGCAGTGTTCCAAGTAGTCCTTGGCCATACCTTGTTTGCGTTTGATTTGGAAAGCATAATATGCCCTATGCATAATTTTGAATTGCGTCTCTCTCCACTGCTCGTTAACCATTGCTTTACATGTAGTGCGGTAACCCTTTAGCAGTTTTTCAACTATCTGATCTGTAGGGATATCGTCCTGCCATTTCTTCAGGTTTGAATCAGTTAGAGGATGAACATGTACCTGTCTCAGGTAGGAATAAATGTCAGATATAGACTTCTTTCCTTCCGAGAGAATCTTGTCCCTAAGTGTATTAGCGGGGGAAATGGGGAATGCATAGTTAGATTTCTTGATATGCGCAGTGACCTGTGCAAAATGGAGATATTCCTGATTGGGTATTTGGTATTGGACTCTGAATTCTGGGAAGGTGAGCAATTTTCCAGTGTCCTTGGACATGACATGTATAAATTTAGAGATCCCCTTGGATTCCCATCTGCCAAAGGCCCTGTATTCCTCCCCCTGTGGGAATGCTGGGTTCCCTCTAACATGCAGGTATTGGGAGAAAAATGGGTTTAGTTTCGCTATCTTGTGGGCCTCCCTCCATGCCACTACTGTGTCCCTTATTAGAACGTTTGTGCAGAGGGAAGTAGGAATAGCGGCGAACGGGCTGTGTAGCAAGGAGGAGAGCCTCCATGGGAGGGACATCTCAGACTCCAATTGGAAGTTAGAATAAAACGATGTTGAGCTTATCCAATCCACTGAGTGTCTGAAAAGACAGCTTAAGTTATATAGTCTGGTGTTAGGAAATGCCATTCCCCCTCGTCCCTCGGCAGAAATAGTTTTCGCAGGGCAATCCTTGCCCTTTTCCCTTGCCAAATAAAGGCAGAGAAACTTTTGTTGAGAGATGTGACATCCTTATGTTTCAGGAGAAGAGGTAGCGTTTGCATTGGATAGAGCAACCTGGCAAAGGATACCATTTTGATTAGGTGTATTCTGCCGAAAAACGAGAGGGGGAGGTCCCGCCATGCCACCAACTCCTTCCTTATCTTATCAAAGAGAGGGGGGTAGTTGAGTGTATACAGTGACGATGGAGTAGTGCCTATGTGTAGTCCAAGATAAGTTATGGATCCCTTGGCAATGCTAAATATAGGCGAGTGGTTTAACATGGCCGACGCTCAAGATGTCAAAGGTAGTATGTTCGATTTGGATGCGTTTATGGTTAGTCCCGAAAATTGTTGATATGTTTGGAACGTGTCCTGAATAAAGTGTACGTCACTGGCTGGATTATTGGAGAATAATATAATGTCGTCAGCAAACAGCATTATTTTAAGTCTCGTTTTTTGGAATAGGATCCCGTGGAAGTCTGGAGCACCCTGAAAGTACAACATTTATTGAACAATATCGCTACCCCTGCCTTTCTGCCCACTGCTGGGGAACTGACAATTTCTCCCATCCACATTTTCTGTAACCTACCTATATCCTATCGGGGTTAGGGGGCCCCACTCGGTGTGCACGCTCAACCTTACGCATCGGGTCCAGGCCCAGAAGATCCGGTATGTTGTTCACGCAAATGGATGCCAACATCGATGGTCGGTAGGATTCCGGTAGGCCTACGATCCTTACGTTGTTACGACGAGAACGGTTCTCGAGGTCGTCCACCTTGTCTAAGAGCAGTTGAACTTGTTTAGTGTTGGATCGCATGTGGGCATTCGAGGAATCTGATCCTTCTTCCAGGGCTGCTATCCGGGATTCCACTTCGGTAATCCGTTGGGCCTGTTGTAATAGCTCATGTCGCAGGGACTGTATGCCCTTGCCCACCGCCCTGTTGACTGCCTCCTGTATGGTGGGATGAAGTAACTTGGCTACCTCCGCAGCTATCAGGCTATGATCGGATAGCGCTGATATGTCTTCTTCCGACGAGGCGCTGATATCTCTTATGTCCGGGGTGGCGGCCATCTAGGGCTGTGCCTGGGGCCGTTTGCTCCGGACCGGAGTACCTTTGCCGCGTATACCTGTTCTGCATTTAGCAAGGAACTTGTCCATGTTCCTGAGGGTGTAGTCGCTAGGACGGGATGCAGCATGGTTCGTTTGCGATGTCGAGGTATGATTTTATATTGGGTTTAGCCCTGGCTGTGCGGGAGCTCCTCACTCTGCGACCGCTGGAACCGGAAGTCCCAAATCCGTTTTGTTTCTCTTTGGTAGACCAACTGGTTAAAGTTTCCCCATGTGTATTTTTAAAGACCCTTACCACTATCATGTGACTAATGTCTCCACCCTGTTTGAAACTGAAAACAGAGAAGAATATACTGATGAGCAAAACATGTCTGAAAGGCACCTATGTTTTGGATGGAACATGTATACATGCAAATGCCCCAAAATTAGGAGAGCCTTGCACAGTTCAACAAGAATGCGTACACTGCATGCGTAAAAGGTGGTGCAAATGCATGATATATAGAATATGTTATGTTTTGAGCAGAAACCCTCATCCCTACATCCTAATAAGATATTTTATTTACTGTCAAGGGAGATATCACAAGGAACTGTGCATCTTCTGAATACTTGTGAACCAACATTGTCACTTGACCAACCCTAACAGCTGCACTGTGTTTATACTGTGGCTAGAATCCAAGTATACAATAATTTTCAGGTTGTTTGGCCTAATCTTGGGACTATGTGGCCATAGACGTACAAGGGGACCTAGGGGGGTATGTAGACCACACAAGTACACACACACACACACACACACACACACACACACACACACACACATTGATTTTCATTGATTACATTATATAAACAAGGAATGAAGTGTTGAATCCATCTGCAGGTTCTGTTATACATATACAAACATTATAAGAAATATCACATTGTAGGAAAGGAATATCTCCAATAGGTTAAAATGCATTTCTGAAGTAAAGAGAGAACCAAATTGTCTCAGAAAAAGTGGGTGATGGAGCCTCTGTGGTATACGTGCGCTGGAGAGGGTATGAGCCCCTAAAATTGCCAGGTGCAGAGTCTAAGCACACACCAGATCTTTGCTTAATCCCCCCATAAGAAGTGATAGACTTTATTGGTGGTTGAACCAGTTACACATAGACTGGGGCTAGGAAATGAACCTAATGCTCTGGCAACAGGTGTTGGTCTGAGCAGAGCTGAATAGTGAGTGAAACTGGCAGGATGTGGAGGGACTAAAGGTGGCCATACACTGTACAACCATCGCAAGACTCTAGTCTTGCGATGGTTGTACAGTGTATGGCCACCTTTAGCCTGTAAGTGCTATATAAACCAGCAGGTGAGTTCCTGCGATGTCTATACCTACTAGTCTTGGAAGAAAGCATGCTGTATCAAGGAAGGGGAGACCATATGTCAATGGTCTATTTTATTATTTTAAATGTATAATATTATACATATTTTTTTATGTATAATAAAAAAAGTACTCTTGCAGTGGGGTTACCCCTACACCACAAAGGTTAAGTTCTAATTTTGTCTAGGAGACTCAAAACGCAGCACTCCTCTCTCTCCCCCTCTGCTTTGGCTATGGAATGAATGTCCTCCAGCATCC
Source organism: Nanorana parkeri (assembly GCF_000935625.1). Lineage (NCBI taxonomy): Eukaryota > Metazoa > Chordata > Amphibia > Anura > Dicroglossidae > Nanorana > Nanorana parkeri. The sequence continues at coordinate 208,149 of NW_017308087.1, read as the reverse complement.
TCATGTCTAATGCAGGTCAATGGACCTGCATAAGATGTGATGAAATCAGCAGACCACTGGCACCCAGAAGAGAAAAGGCTGTGGCCTAGCAGCCCCAAAGGAAGTCAGGCTGTCAGAGACCTGCTGCTTCCGCGAATGCGCCATGTCCGGGTTCTCGTACTACGCTTGCGCGCACCACGGATTGGGCATGGAAAAACGCGCCAAATGGCGCACAGGAAGTGATGCTCTCCAGATAATTTTCTCCCCTATTTAAACTCAGACTCCACACCAACTCATTGCTGGGTTGTCTCTTCAATCGCCCTGACGTGTCCTGTTCCTTGTTACCAGTACCTTTGATTATTGACCCGGATTGACTTTGACCTTGTTTGCCTGCAGCCTGCCCTTGACTTCGGATTGTTTGACCATTCTTGTTTGCCTATGCCCTTGACTTCTGATTGCTTCACTGTACTGCCTACGCCTTCTCCTTTTTGTACCTGCTCTGCCTGCTCGGTGTGACCTCGGCCTGTCAACCTCGGATATCGGGATTTCCACAACCCTGCTGCAGAACCAGATATTGGCTTGCACGGTGATACCACCTCTGGCACTCCTGCCACTCATTGTCTATAAGGACTCTGTCCCCAATACCAGAGTCCCTAGGACACGAGGTGCAAGGGAAGCCTCCTCCCACATCCAGTCTCCACATTGGTACGTAACAGTACAATCCAGCCAATATGGAGACTGAGGGGAGTGAGTCCCTGTGCCAACAGGTGGCCTCTGTGACTCGGGCCCTGAAGAAGATACAGGACGGCTATTTTTTAGCTGGAGGGGCAAGTGACAGCTATGGCCAATGCCGCTATCCTGGACCCCGTACCACCAGCAGAAGTCCCAACAGAACCGAGTTCTATACTACCAGTGCTTGAACCTCATGTTCCTACACCCGAACGCTTTTCAGGAGATCGCCACAAGTTCTGGGCCTTCAGGAACGCCTGCTGCCTATTTTTTGCCCTGCAACCCCGGACCTTCTCCTCCGAGACCACAAAAGTTGGGTATGTTATCGCCCTACTGTCAGAAGAACCCCAGTCCGGGGCCCATCACTTGCTGGAAAAGGAGAGCCCGATCATGAATTCCCTTTCCACTTTCTTTGAGGCAATGGCACACCTGTACGATGATCCCCAACGTACCACAACAGCAGAAACCCAGTGGAGGAATGTGTCGGAATTCCGCAAATGGGGGGCCGACACGGCCTGGAACGATGCTGCCCTCTGACATCAGTTCCGCCTGGGTTTGTCTGAAACTTTAAAAGATGAACTGGCCCGCCAAGCCCCTCCTGACTCTTTGGAAGATCTGATCCAACTATTCATTCAATTGGATCGAAGGGTCCGGGAGCGACGTTGGGAACGGGCCGGTATTACCTGTCCTACATGGATGTTACCCAGGGTTCCCATGGCCCCCTACGGTCGATCTAGTGATGCTCCTGCTGGGCCACACCACTCCGAACCGGAACCTATGCAGCTTGGTCTCGTCAGAGCCCCGCCCTCCCCGGAAGAACGGCAACGCCGTAGGCACAACAACTTGTGCTTATATTGTGGAGAATCTGGGCACTTCTTAAACGGATGTCCCATCAGACCCCATAAGTTACCCCGACCTGTGTTTGCATCTGCCTATAAAAGCAACTTGTCTCATCTGACTCTAGGTCTTTCCCTACAGTTCCCGGGAACTACCATCCATTCCTCAGCTATCATTGATTCTGGAGCTTGTAGCTGTTTCATCGACCACCATTTCACCCAACTGCACCAGATACCCCTTCATCCCAATGCACAGCCTTTGATCATCCAGTTGGCTGATGGATCTACACCCAGCTCTGGGCCAATCACCCATGAGACTTGCCAGCTACTAGCCCGTACTGGGACGGAACATGCAGCTGCATTCATGATAGACTGAAGGGGGGATATCCTGTGTAGTGGAAGGCCAATGAGGAGGGAGTTGCAATAGTCCAGACGAGAGATAACAAGGAAGTGGATGAGTCATTTTGCGGTTTCCTTGGTGAGGAAGGGGCGTATTTTGGAGATGTTACGAAGGTGAAGGCGGCAGGATTTGGATAGTGATTGGATGTGGGGAAGAAAGCTGAGGTCTGAGTCAAGGATGACACCTAGGGCCCTGGCATTGGAGGAGGGGTGGATAGTTGTGTTATCAATCTCAACTGTAATGTTGGGGGAAGGTGCACGGGTAGGAGGAAATATCAAGAGCTCAGTTTTTGAAAGATTGAGCTTTAAGAAATGTTGTGACATCCAGACGGATATGTCAGTTAGTAGATTAGTGACATGAGAGGACACAGAGGGGGAGAGTTGTGGAGTGGAAAGATAAATTTGAGTGTCATCGGCATAGAGATGGTATTGGAAGCCATGTGAGGTTATTAGTTGACCAAGGGATGAGGTGTAGATAGAGAAGAGAAGGGGTCCAAGGACAGAGCCTTGGGGGACCCCTACAGAAAGAGGAAGAGGAGGGGAGGAGTTAGAATTGTAGGTGACACTAAAGGAGCGCATAGATAAGTAGGAGGAGAACCACGAGAGAGCAGAGTCTTGTAGGCCAAGCGAGTGGAGTTTTTTGAGGAGCATCTAGTGGTCAACAGTGTCAAAAGCAGCAGAGAGGTCTAATAGCAAGAGTAAGGAATAGTGGCCATTGTTTTTAGCAGTGAGTAGGTCATTGGTGAGTTTTAGGAGGGCTGTTTCAGTGGAGTGTTGAGTTGCTAAGGCTCGATGTCATCTTGTCTCCAATGTTTCCTATTATACTGGGGTTACCCTGGTTACAACAACATAAACCACGGATTGACTGGAGCACCGGGACCGTGACCTTCTCTTCCCCCTATTGTCATCCGCACTGTTATCCCCAAGCGACAAGCCTAGCGATACAATCGGACCCCTGTGTGCCTCTCCACTCCGTCCCTCCGGATTATCAAGAGTTCCTGGATGTATTTGATAAAAAGGCGGCTGACTCTCTCCCTCCGCACCGTCCTTACAACTGTCCCATCGAGCTGTTGCCTGGAGCCCTGATTCCGTTCCGGCGAATCTACCCCTTGTCTGAACCAGAATTGGAGACCCTTCGTCTATACATTGACACCAATCTGGCCAAGGGATTCATCCGGCCGATGACCTCCCCCGCTGGAGCGGGCATCTTCTTTGTGGAGAATAAGGACCATTCCCTTCGGTCCTGTATTGATTATCGGGAATTGAATGCCATTACCATCAAAAACCGTTACCCGTTGCCCCTCGTTCCGGAGCTCTTCCAACGCTTTCGCACCTCTAAAGTTTTCTCCAAGCTTAACCTTAGGGGGGCCTACAATCTGGTGCGGATCAGACCAGTACCTTTGATTATTGACCCTGATTGACTTTGACCTTGTTTGCCTGCAGCCTGCCCTTGACCTTGGATTGTTTCACCATCCTTGTTTGCCTATGCCCTTGACTTTGGATTGCTTCACTGGACTGCCTACGCCTTCTCCTTTTGTACCTGCTCTGCCTGCTCGGTGTGACCTCGGCCTGTCGACCTCGGATATCGGGATTTCCACAACCCTGCTGCAGAACCAGATATTGGCTTGCACGGTGATACCACCTCTGGCACTCCTGCCACTCATTGTCTATAAGGACTCTGTCCCCAATATCAGAGTCCCTAGGACACAAGGTGCAAGGGAAGCCTCCTCCCACATCCAGTCTCCACACAGGTACGTGACACAGGCTCGAGTAAGTAATTCTGCTTCATGCAAACCCCTAGACTAAAATGAGCACTTTAAGTGACACTAAACTCAGGAGTTAAATCTTAAAAATGCATCCAAGTACATTAACTATTAACAAAACTGTATTTTATTGTGTATCACAATTTTTTTTGCATCACAGTAGATCCCCCAAATCATATCTGAATTCATGCTTACACTGTCCTTCCTTCGGGAGGGTGGCTACTTTTGTTTACATGGCCCTTGTGTGTGTTGCAAAATAGCTACTGCTCCAAGCTCGCTCCCATGTTGGAATACAATCTCAATACAAATTATTAAACTATTCATGAGATTATACACCATCACAGGAGCGAGTTTGGAGCAGTAGCTCTAAGTAGTACTTTACAACACACACAGGGGCCATGGGGAACAAAAGTAGCTACCCTCCAGAAAGAAGGACAGTGTCGGCATGAATTCAGAGATGATTTGAGGATCTGCAGCAGAGTGATACACAAATAAGATACATTTTTGTTAATTAATGTACTTGACTGTTTTTTGAAGATTTAACTCCTGAGTTTAGTGTCACGTTAACCCCTGCAGTGTAACCCCACTGCAAGGGTAAATTTTTTTTAAATGTACCGAGTTTTTCTCTAATTAAGGCTGTCCATGCCCACCTTTTTGCTTAAACAAGGCAGAGATGGCCCTATCAAGATGTAAAATGAAATTTAATAAAAATACATTAAAAAGGCTATAAGAGATATATCTCTTGAGTTGAAAGTAGGGCCGCCATTTTTTGGGTGCCACAGATGTGAATGACTTTGCTACAGCTCTGCATTCATAGCAAAGATATTCTCCTCAAACCATGTAAAACTCTGTATCTAAAGAGAATAGAATAGGATGCCAAAGCAAAAGATCTTCTATCCTGCTTACTTTTTTGTTGTAATCTCATGGAAGCCAAGCAGATCAAAGCTCATTAATATTTTCTAATTTCTGTGGGAAAGGAAAGAATACATGATAGTTTATCTGGTTATGTAATGCATTGTGTTTAACTCTAAATGTTTTTTTTCACAGCTACTGAGTTAGGGTGGGTTAGGGTCACTATTTTGTGAACACTTTAAAAATAGTTTTAACATTTTGCATCTTGTTCTATTAAGTTATGCTGACTATATTAATATATATTAATATTTAGTAATGGCATAAAGAGTTTTTGAAAACAAAAGTGAACATCTGGTCACATAGACCACGCCAAAGTGCTTAAAATCAGATCGGTAAGTTACATACCGGTTTGATTTTGGATCAATTTTTTTTTTG
>NW_017308087.1:200211-202697 GCF_000935625.1 Nanorana parkeri | reverse complement strand
GGGGGGGGTTTTTTTGTACTCAAAATTTGATACAGTTTGTTTGGTTATCAGATACTTCCGAATTTTTGTTTCAGAACAAAGTCACATGTTTGTGCCTCTAATGCAACCCCCAACAGCCAAAGAAATCTAATTGGCCGGAGAACAGTCACGTCCAATTTTAGTTTTGTTTTGAATAAAATTCAGATGGAGCTGAATGTTTATTAACCCCTTCATGATTGAGCTAGTTTTCAGTTTCTGTTCATAAATGACTGACACACTTTTTACATTTTTGCTGTGTGATTCTTCCACAGCAGTAATATACTTTCTTACTAAATGTAACCACACATATTATATATTGTTTTTTAGAAGACAGATAGGGCTATTTAATTATATCAAACATGTTTACCTAACGCCTCACATAGTTTGAATAAAATATTTAAAAAATGAGGAAAAAAACTAGAAGAAAACACTTTTTTCACAAGTTTTGATCATTATTTTTTTTTAGAAATGTTTTATAATAATTATAGTATAAAAAATATATTTATATATAATTTTTATTTTCCTAATTTTGTTTTACAATTTAGTTATTTTTTTATACTTTGTAAAAAAAAAAAAAACCTTTTTTTTTATCAGTTTATATCAAGCAGTCACTAGGACTGCTTGATAAATTAACTTTTTTAAAAATTTTTGGCTATTAGGCTGCTCCAAACTTAGGAACAGCTAATAATAACCATAGAGACTGATCCTGACAGCATGTCAGATTCAGATCTCACTAAAGCTCTTTGATCGTGCCTAGGCAATCAGAAATGATACATTTCAAGCAAAGAGATACATTGCATCTCTTTGCTTGAGATGTATCACATCGCTTTATAAACATCGGGCCAGTCTATGGAGCTGTCAAAACAAATAGCAGGGAGGCGAGTCACTCTGCTGCCTCTCTGCTATTTTCAGCTGTCAAATACCGGAGCGCTATTTAGTGCTCCCGTATTTGCATGTAACGGCTTAATTATTTCATTAATGAAAGAAATAAGCTTTTACAAAACATTAACTATTTCATCAATGAATGCCTCAATACTGAGGCATTCATTAATGACTGGTAACCGCTGAGAATCAGCAGTTAATGGCATTACAGAGCCTGATATAACTTGTCACATACAGTGTACGTGGCCAGTCATATAGGCACAAAGTGCCGGGACGTACAGTGTACGTCTTCCGTCACGAAGGGGTTACGCTAGTAGATGGTCAGCTGCTAGAGACTGCTCTGTCCCTTGTGATCTTGAACTAGACAGGAAGTTCAGGGAAGCCAAAACAGAGAGTTGGAGTCAGTTATTGAAACTTGACGACTAAGTGCTTGGGGAAAAAAACATTAGGAAATACTTTGCTGGGCAATGTGTATTTGTGTGATCTTGATTCATTATTGAAAAAAAAGTTTAAGAGTTTTATACTACTTTCCCTAGAGCTACCGTAATGTCCCAACACCTCTCAATTACACTGAGTATGTACAAACCTGAATTTGCACAGACCTGCATCAATATAAACCTGCGTTTTCACTAACAATCTCCTTTGGACTCTCCATTTGGTGGTGCCTCTTATGTTTTTGGTTATAATAGACTTCTCCAGGGCCCCCTCCTACCCCCTGTAGGTGAAAGTAGGGCCACTACCATGCAATCAAGCCCCACAAAAAGAAACCCCTATTGCAACCATGGGACATTTACAATAAAAAATAACAGCACCTCTCACATTTGTATCAGCCGTAAAAACCTGACGGGTTCTAACCCCCCAGCTACTCTATTGAAAACGAACAAACGTTTAGGCTTCTGCTCACTTACACTAAACAGATGATGAATCTGCATGTTTGTAACTATCTGCCCTCAACAATCTGTCCCTACACTGCATATCTGCCCTACACTGTGCCAACAACTGTGGGCACAGTGTACCCAAGCACTAACCAGATGCATAGAAAACAAGCTTTAATGGCCCCTGTAGTAACAACATCACACTCGTACAAGGAAACTCTTCATTCACACATGGTGCGTTGCCCCGTATACTATTAAAAGGACCTTGTTTAAGCGCCCGGAGCTGTGGGAAGACACATGTGGGCAATTCATGTAACATTGTAGACGCAGGAGCTGTGCGCCATCACACGCTGTTTCCCACAGTTACTAATTTTTACAGCTGCACACAAACTGTGTACAGACCTGCATAGAGCTGCAACAGTTAATCGATTAAGTCGATTAAAATCGACGATTGAAAACGTTGGCAACGTTTTCGATCGTCGATTCGTCGGCTATCGATTGCTTAGCCTGTTCGGGGCTCCGCACGCGGCCAGAGTCGCGCGTCACACGCTGCTCCCGACGTGTCCACCGCACAGGCCGCCGCATAAGCCACGCCCACCGAACAGAAGCCGCGCACGCTGCTGGTCTCCTAGCCGTGAGCTCTCTCACCCGCCGCGAGCTGCCTCACCCGCCGCATAAGTCATGCCGGCCGCTGGTCTCCTCCTAGCCGTG
>NW_017308087.1:198509-199896 GCF_000935625.1 Nanorana parkeri | reverse complement strand
CCCTGACATTTCCCTTTTGAAATAGAAAAAGAAATTGAGGACACCAAATCCTCCATTTATTTTTCTGCAGCCTCAGCACTCAATGAATGGGAAGCACTCAGTACAGAGGCTTCCCATTCCATTCAGAAACTGCTGATAGTAAAATATTTACTATCAAGCGGTTTATGAATGGGAAGAAGCCTCCATAGTGAATGCTACTCCCCATTCATAAATTCATGAATGAACAGGCTGTGATGTAAATCACAACCTGTTCATTCATAACTGTGGACACATAGTACTATGGGGATTATTCACTAAGCTGCCGAAGGATCTAGCCATAGCTTCGGCTGATCCTTCGGCTAGCTTCGACCCCAGGACCCTTCGGTTGAGTAGAACTGAAGGGCTGCTGTACGGGTTATTCACTTGAGCCCGTACAGCTCCCGAAGTTGGCCGAGCTGCTCAGTCGAGCCGAAGGCATATGCTTCAGGTCGACTGAGCAGAGGTGATAGCCGAAGCTGGAACGGCCGGCCAAAAACCTGCTACTGACAGCTTGGCAGAGCCAGCCGTCATCTCACGGTTGGCTATGGCCACTTGCATGCAGAGACAGATCAGCGTCCCCTGGTTACTAGGTAACCAGGAGATGCTGAACTGTCATTACACACTGAGAATGAGAATGCGGCGATGCTGCCATGATATCACGGCGGCTCCGCCGGGTTCTCAGTGAGTAATGACAGTTCAGCATCTCCTGGTTACCTAGTAACCCGGGGACGCTGGACTGTCATTACACACTGAGAATGAGAATGCGGCGATGCTGCCATGATATCACGGCGGCTCCGCCGGGTTCTCAGTGAGTAATGACAGTTCAGCATCTCCTGGTTACCTAGTAACCAAGGGACACTGGACTGTCATTACACACTGAGAATGAGAATGCGGCGATGCTGCCATGATATCACGGCGGCTCCGCCGGGTTCTCAGTGTGTAATGACAGTTCAGCATCTCCTGGTTACCTAGTAACCAGGGGACGCTGGACTGTCATGAGAGCTTGTCGGAGAAGGCTTTGATATGACCGCCGGCTCCGACAAACTCTCATTGTAATGACAGCTGGTCCCGTCCAATAGAAAACAGTTTGGCGGAGCTAGCTGTCACTGCTAGCTCCGCCCAATAATTTTCTCCTTTTTCTATTATGCTCGGTACCACAGAGGTACCGAGCAGAATAGCTGAGCCGAATGGCGCTCAGCGGCATTCGGCTATTCACTCACTGCTGTTTGGCCCCTATGAGAATAGGCCGAACAGCAACGAGTAGCCTGCCGGAGGTTCGGCTAAGCCGATCCAGATGTTGGATTAGCTGAGTCAAACTCCTTCTGCACTTCGGCCGACCCGAACCCAGCCGCAGCAAGCCGTTGTACGG
>NW_017308087.1:197923-198420 GCF_000935625.1 Nanorana parkeri | reverse complement strand
ACTAAATCTAAAAGATAAAACTGTATTGAGTTAATAAATAACAAATATTTGCAAATTTGAAATTGCGCCTTTTTGCGAACAGGTAAAAACATTACGGTATGCAAAACTGTAAATAAGCGACTTATGTAAAAAAATTGTTTTTACGCTGTGTTGGTGTTTGTGTTGTGATAAAATGATACAGGCGTATATTTATTGCAACACAAAGCTTTGCCACGCCCTGCCACAGTTAATTAAACATTTTTTAAAAGAAAAAAATACATTTAAAAAATCATGCAGCGCGATGTGTTCTAACAACGCACTGCAGCGCATGTGCATGGCGTACACCTCAATATGTGTATGTTATGTGGGGGGAGGGAGGGGTTGTGCTTTTTTTATTAGTTTTTTGTACACATTTTTATTTTTTTGTAACATTTTTTTTTTTTTTTACATTTTCTATTTATTTTTTAATATTTTTTTTTACTGTTGGGGGGGCTGCATGGAAATATCTGGGGGTTAAA
>NW_017308087.1:173210-197543 GCF_000935625.1 Nanorana parkeri | reverse complement strand
TTTTTTTTTTTTTTATAACATTTTTTTTTTTTTTACATTTTCTATTTATTTTTTAATATTTTTTTTTACTGTTGGGGGGGCTGCAGTGAAATATCTGGGGTCTAAATAGACCCCTGACATTTCCCTTTTGAAATAGAAAAAGAAATTGAGGACATAAAGTCCTCAATTTCTTTTTCTGCAGCCCCAGCACTCAATGAATGGGAAGCACTCAGTACAGAGGCTTCTCATTCATTCACAAACTAATGATAGTAAAAATATCTTTCTATCATTAGTTTGTGAATGGGGAGGAGCCTTTGTAGTGAGTGCTAGTCCCCATTCCTAAATTCTTGAATGAACAGGCTGTGATGCAAAACATAATCTATATCCTCACCAGCTCTTGAGTAAATAAAACCAATGCCACTTAGGATGGTCTGCCCGGTGGTTTGTTTTGATATATATGGATCTTGGGTAGATAATCAGAATCCTAGCTGTATTGAGAGTCCGATATTTGGTTTGCTATTCATCTAGGATGCCTTTATTTCCCTTTTTAAGTAGAGTTTTTAATTCCCTCAAATACTTATTTGTAGGATTTCCTGGGAGCTGCAATTAAATGTCTGCATCATGTACAATTCTATCCAATTCCTCAACATAGTCTTTTTTTTATCTAGGATCACCACTCTCTTATCCGTTGGTCTCATGATAATCTCCTTATTTTTCTCCAGTTGTTCCAATCCCTTACTAATACATTCCATATTTTTATTCCTTTTTACTTTCATTGTCCTTATATCGCTTTCCTACATCTGCTTGAATACTTCTATGTTGTGATTAGCCACATTTTGTGGATTAAATATCGAATTATTCTTTAAACCACTATGAATAAAATTATTGTTTTATATTATGTAACCGGGTTTTCCCATTTACTAAGTGCAACTGACTACTCTTTGAACATAAAATTATTATTTCCTAATGAATTAACTTTCATAGTGGAACAAGGTAAAGTACAATAATATCTTAGATATTTAATTTCCTAACAAATTTGTTTAAGATCTATATATGTATTGAACTTGTCAATATTGCTTCCAGGTGCTTACTGCAAACCCAAATCTAAAACCTCTAACTCTTCCTAAGGGAAGCACTGCTCAAATTAAATATGCCAGTACCTACAAAATGCTTTTTCTTTTTGTTGTTCCTTCCTCCCCTGCATCATATTGCCTTTTTCTCATAAAATGTTCCCCTTGTCACTATTCATCCCCTCTACAACCTTGTGTTCCTCCCCAATTTATATTTCTTGGGGGTTTTCTCAATGTATGGGCTGGATGGGAAAAAAAACTTTCCCTTCCTTGATGTTCCACATTCCACCTGGTATGATCTGTAAATGGGTGGAACTTATTATGGGATAGGATATTATATGAGTATGATGGTTTTTGTTCATATTTTCCTGTAGGTTAAATTCTTCTTTCTTATACCTTTCTCTTATATGCTTCGAATCTACATTACTAAAAGAACCATAGATTTATCAAATCCTGTACTCTTCTCCTTAGAATTTCCCTTTCTAAAGGATGCTTATGAGGAAATACATGTAGTATCCTTTGGAGACTGCCATGTACACACAAATTGTTTTTGTAGTCCCCCATGTCCCTAAAATATTTCCCTTGTTTTTTAGATTTTTACCTCATTATCCTTCTTTGTTTAAAATATTTTATCTTATTTTCATTTTTTTCCAATCTCCTCTTCTTCCTTTGTATTAATAGACTCAATAACTACCTCTCACAGTAGTTGAAGAAGCTAAATAATTCATCTAGCAAATCAGAGTCCGTCAAACCATTATTAGGATCAATATCCAGTTATACACAAGGTTGGATTTCATCTCCTTAGAATGTTGTATGAAAGAAGAAATCTGCTGATGAGTCTATTAAATCATCAGCAGACTCTGTAGTACATACCTCTAAAGCTATTGATAGGAAATATAAGGAATTTTATTCTATATTGTATAATGTTTCACAAAAATCGACGCAGAAAACATTAGATCATAGAAGGGGGGTGATATTTGGAGAAGATTGTTACGTTTACTCCCAGCTGAATCTTTAAGGGACTTGGAACATGAGTTAGAGGCAAAGTGGAAAGCGCCAGACCCAGATGGCTTTACACTGGATTATTATAAGACATATAAAGATAAACTCATCCCGAACTTAGCTAAATACGAGAGGGAATATGCTTAGACCTGAAACAACTTTGGTGTATGTAACAGTAATTCCTACACTGAACAAAGATCCCACGTGTTGTGGGAGCTGCAGACCAATATAATTATTAAAGATAGATATTAAGTTATTCGCCAAAGTCCTGGTACCACAATTTCTCTGCCGGGCAGACTGGATTTATTACTGGAAGAGAGGCAAGAGATAATTCATTGGGGACTCTGGTTGTGATGTCATATGTGAGGCGACAAGCCCAGCCCAGCCCACCCTATTATTATCAATGGACGCAGAGAAAGCATTTGATAGGAAGGCCTGGGATTATTTATTGCTCACGTTACAACGTATGGGACTGGGAAGTAAGATGATGAGCTGGATCTCGCATTACTGTATATAAGGAACCAAGGGCACAACTAAGGGTTAACGGTATTCTTAATGGGAGATTCTCTTTGGGTAATGATACACTCCAGGGTTGCCCACTCTCTCTCCTTTTATTCACAATCTCGCTGGAACCCTTTTTAGCAAGTATTAGAGCTAATGATGATATTCATGTATTGGAGATAGGAAATAGGGAACATAAGTATGCTGTTTATGCAGATGATATATTGTTTTATATTCAACAACCCTGTATAACCATCCAAAATAATGGCGGCATTGCAGGAATATGGAGAGAGATCTAATTTTAAGATCAATTTTGTCGGAAAGTCGGAAAATATTAAAATGTCAACTTGCCATCTGGAGAGGTAGAATCTTTGAATTCAAGTTTCCCCTTTAGGTGGCAAGATCAGAAATTGCAGCAATACTCAAATACAAGATCAGAAATTGAAATACTTGGGGATTAACCTTACTCTTTGCCATCGGGATTTATTTTGTTATAATCATATTCCCCTTTTGAATCAAATTTGGAAAGATTTGCAACAATGGACCTCATTTTACCATTCATGGATTGGTAAAATTAATATAATAAAAATGAATGTCCTGCCAAGGGGCATCTTTTTGTTTCAGACGGCACCTATAGTTCCTACCAATAGCTTTTTAGAACATTAAAAAACAATGTTATCTAGATACATTTGGGGAAGGAAGAGGGCGGGAATCTCACACAGCACTATGTCGAGAGCAAAGTTGCTTCAGGATTGGCAATACCTGATTTTGAACGTTATTACCAGACAGAAGTGCTGAACAGACTTTTGAACTGGCATTATGATAAGGCAACTAAACTTTGGGTGGCTGCAGAGTTTGAAATATGTAAGGTGGACCTGAGTAGACATGTGCATCAGCAAAACATTTGTTTAGTTTCATTTTGTTTTGACTCAGATTTTGTGTTATTTAATTTTTCGGGATTCGGGTCCGAAAGTCTGTACGAATGTTCATTTCGTGTTCGTTTCGTTCGTTGCATATGAAAAGTACTATGACACCTCTGCCCACAGACCCGAATGGCATTCAGGAGTTCATGAATAGCATTCGGGAGTTCCTGAATGCTATGTTGTATTTGACAGCTGAGAATGTCAAATGGGCGGAGCGAGTCGTGATGTCATTGATCGCTCTGCCCATCTGTTTACTTTTGGGCTGAATGCCATTTTGCGGCGAGTTCTCGTCGGGTTCAGGCGGTTGTCGTGCGGCAGGAATTTTTTAATTTCGGCGGGTCGGCGGGCATCGTGATTGATGCTGGATTACATCGATGGAGCCATTTTAAAAAAAAAATGTATTCCAAAAATTGACTCCTTGTTTTTTTTTTCAATTAAATGATTTTCTCTAAAAGTGTGGTTTCATTATTTACCTTGAACTCGAACCCTTTAGTGAATGAGTAGGGGTACAAGTACTCTAACTCATTCACAAGGAGGGGGCAGAATCTGGGTGCTCCTTAATTAAAGGGGTATCCCAATGCAAATAAACCCCCTTGCCTGCAGACCCCCACAACCACCGGATCAGAGTTGTGGGGAAGAGGCCCTTCTCCCAATGCCGAGGGCAGGTGGCCTGATAAGGCGCAGGAAGGGGGTGCTCGATCACCCCCCCTTGACTGCCCTGCCGGGCCTGTGCTCGGATAAAGGTAGGAATGTTAGGGGGAACCCACGTCCCCCCCCATTTTGGGGGGCTGGGGTTCCCCCTTAAAATTCCTACCAGACCTAAAGGGCCTGGTAGGATTTTGGGGGGAACCCCACGCATTTTTTTTGTTTTAACTGGAGGGGGGGTCCCTCTTAACATTCCTACCAGACCTAAAGGGTCTGGTATCAGTGGGGGGGGAACCTCCCACTTTTTTTCCCCTCTTCTGCAGACTGTAAAGAAAAAAAAAATTCTCAAATGTCAATGTTGCTGCAATGAACGAACGAAACAAAAACAAAATGATTTTCCAATTCCGAAATGCATTTGTTTGCATTTGTTTTTAGCTGTAATTCGGAATTCGAATACATCCGGGAACAAAACGAATCGCACATGTCTAGACCTGAGCATAGTATGTTGGGTACCGAAGCAATATAGGTGATTAACAAGGGAAGTGCAACCATTAGTGGTAAATATCCTGGCAGTGTGGGATTCATTGCATACAAAGCAAGGGTGGCAGTATAACTCTCCTTTAATGCCTCTGCTGAGTCAAGACTATTTTCACCCTGAGAATTTTAGATTTTCACTTTAGTAATTGGATAGAGGAAGGTACATTCAGATTGCATCATGTAATAGATCGAGGTTCTTTGAAACCATTGCAGATTCTATGTAAATTCGCATCTCCATCAATGATGGATAGGTGGCGGTATTGTCAATTAGCTAATTTTTGGCAAATGTTGCCAAAACCAATTAGAACAATAGATGAGCTAAATTCAGTGAAGGAGTTATTACCAAGAGCATCAGATGCAAGGAGAAGTATATCATTGTTGGGCCATGTGCTTAAATAAGTACTCCACCCATTCCAGGGTACATATTGCAATGGGCGGCAGACTTGGGGGTTCCCCTATAAGAACAGCATAGATGAAAGGTTTTACAGTTGGCACATGGATCATCTATATCTTCCTATGTTGGGGAGATGAACTACAAGCTCCAGTCGAGATGGTACCTTACTTCGGTAAGGTTACATTAAATAGATCCGTGCAACTCACCACTATGTTGGAGAGGATGTGGAATAAGGGGGACAATGGCACATATATGGTGGCATTGCCCCATTATTAGCAAATATTGGACAGGGGTTATTGAGATCATCTCCTCAATATGGGGAACACCCATAAGCTTGGACCCTTGGGTACTGCTATTCCATAATATTGAAGGGTCGGTGAGAAGATATTACACCTCATTTGTTGAACTCAGCTAAGTTGTTAATTCCAATTTATTGGAAGTGAACAGAACCCCCTTCAATTAGAGAAAGGTTCATGAAGATAGATCAAATATGTGCTATGGAAGAATTAATTTATAGCAGTATAAACAAACATGCATGTTTTTGCAAACTATGGAGGGTGTGGGTAATTTACAAGAAGCATATTTATCTGTGATGACTACGCATAACTGAAGTAGCTCGTATACAAAAGTCCTCAAATAATGCCTTATTTCTTTGTTTGTTAGAGAGTAGAGGGGAGTGGAATGAGGAAAGAGGGTTTGGGGGGATATGATGCCAAAGTGGATTACATGTTTAACCTCTTGCCGTCCGCCCGTAGTAGAAAAACGGACGGACGGCACTGCTGCATTGGCGGGTTGCCGTCGCCAGACAGCATTTTTTTTCTGCTCGCGCGCGCCCCCTAGCGGGCACGCACGGGCAGAAAAGACCCGTCCAATGCGAACACCCGGTACCGGGTGTTTCACATATAGGCGATCAGCGGGTCCATAGCCCGCCGATCGCCTATATGTGCTCATTTGCGTCCGCCGCCGCCGTTTTTTTTTTGTCCCCCCCTGACCCCTCACCTTGAATCCCGGGATCCGCTGCCCCATCTGCGGCCCAGGATCGGCTCGGAGGGCGTCAGGAGGAGGAGGACGGGAGATCAGCTCCTTGCTGATCTCCGTCCGGGCTGTGAATGCAGAAGTGATGTGTATTACATCACTTCCGCATTCACCTGTCAGTCATCTGGCTGCTATAGCCAGAGAGAAGAAGCTGATGAAGCAGATCTCTGCTTCATCAGCTTCTTTTGGGGTCCACATGTGACTTTAGGGGTCCTAGAGACCCCTAATGTCTCCATAAAGAGGACCTGTCAGTGTGCCTTTGCTATTATATAGGGGGATTGTTATCCCCCTATATAATAGCAATAACAATAAGTGCAAAAAAATTAATATAAATAAAAATAAATAAAAGTCACATATAAAAAAGTAAAATAAAATTAAAGTCAGATATAAAAAAAGGGGAAACCCCCCCCCCAAATGTTTAACTCCCCCACCCCCACGTTTACGCGCCTATAAACGTAAATACGGAGGTAAATAGGAGGTTGAGGTGGGATATTGCTCCTAATGACGGTTTGACGGACTCTTGAGATGAATTTATATATAAGGGATTGGGAAACTAGAGGAAAATAAGGAGATGATTATCAGACCAGTGGATAAGAGAGGGGGAGTGGTGATCCTAGTGTAGCACTCACCCCGAAAGGTGCCACCAGAATAACCCAGGTGCTTCTGTCCTCAAGCTAGGATTCACCGCCCAGACAGGATCCAAAGCACACCAACATATTCTGATATAAGTTTTATAAGAATTTTACTAGACAGATAACCTCCTAAAATTTGTTAACAGATTAGTAAAACACAGTGGCAAGTAGAAACTGCATTAAATAGCATACATTGGTATTCAGACACTCTGTAGCCGCAGCTATCCAAACTGAAATATACAATACTGACCTGTCTAAATGGTTATCACTGACTTTAAACACCCGATTGCTAATGTCTCAGTCCCAAAGAGTTCCCAACCATCTCTACTACTGCCCAGTAGCAAGTCTAGACTAGCCATCGTTGGGGCTAAGGATGTCCCGATGCCACTTTTTCAGGCCCAAGTACAAGTACTTCCCCTCATGTACTTGCCGATACCAATTACCGATACTTTTTCTTAAATGGACAGGTGACTTTAAATGATCCATAGTACAACTACATGTTCTGTACCATGGATCATGATTTAACCTATTCATGTTAGCAGCGGAGAATTGTAACTCTATTGCTGGAGTGTAGTGGAGGTATGTGCTGTATATATATACTACATATACATGACACACGTCCAGTACACTATAGCAATAGATTTACAGCCAGCCCCGTCCCAGCTTCCCTCACTCACACTTTCACTCCAATCCCTGTTGCCTCACGCGGTGCCTCTCGTAGTTGGCACTGAGCAGGATCGCTGCATCGCATCTCTGTGCTCAGCTTGTGGGAGGCGCTCACAATTCTGCACTGCTAACATGAATGGGTTAAATCATGATCCGCAGTACATATGTCCCGTACACTGCAGTAATAGAATTACAATTCTCCCCTGCTAACATGCATAGGTTAAATCATGATCCATAGTACATAATAGTACATAACATGTAGTTGTACTATGGATCATTTAACCCATTCATGTTAGCAGGGGATCATTGTAAATCTAATGCTGCAATGTACGGGACATTTGTGCTGTATATGTACAGTACATATAGATATACAATTCTGCACTGCTAACATGAATGGGTTAAATGATCCGTAGTACAGGGCTACATATCATGTACTATGGATCATTTAACCCATTCATATTAGCAGAGGATAATTGTAAATCTATTGTTGCAGTGCATGCTATATGTCGTATATAGTACTTGTACATATAGAGTGCCTGCAACAATACATTTACAATTATCCTCTGCTAACATGAATGGATTAAATGATCCATAGTACAGGGCTACATATAGATCATTTAATCCATTCATGTTAGCAGAGTATATTGTAAATGTATTGTCTGCACTGTATGAGCAGTGTTTACTCCATATGTACTCTATATGTAGTACATATAGAGTATATACTGCTAATACATCTAATACAGTGCAGAGAATACATTTACAATTAAACTCTGCAGCATAATAGTGCCCCCCCCCTTGCCCTCACTCACTGTGCCGGAGAGAGCAGCGACGAGTCAGCGCTGGTCCAGTGGGAGGAGCCTCAGGTGGGGGTCCTAATTTAGCTGGCTCAGAGGTGCCAGCCAGCTAAATTAGAATCCCACCTGTAGCTCCTCTCGCCGGACCAGCGCTGACTCGCCGCTGCAGGTTTTTTTTTTTTCCTACTTACCTTGCCGAGCGTCGCGTCACTGCTGCTCCAAGCGGGGTCATCTGGCAGTCTCCGGCCACCTAAATTAGGACCCCACCTGGAGCTCCGCCCACCGGAGCAGCAGTGACGCGACGCTCGGCGAGGTAAGTAAGAAAAAAAACAGCGCCAGCTGCGACGCTAGGACTCGTGGCATTTTGACAAGTACAAGTACTTGTCAAAATGCCATGTATCGGGCTCGATTCTGATGCTAGCATCGGTATCGGGACATCCCTAGTTGGGGCCCATGCCGTGTTGCTGAAGTGAATTGTAGAAACAAACACAAATGGCCAGAGGCCTCTCACCAACTTCTGGGTCAGTCTCATGATTGCAGTATTAGTCAGTGAGAATCAGGCATTACCTTTCTCTTAAACCGACCTCCTTTGATCCCGCTAACAGCTGTTGCGCTCTGGAGATGAACTCTGGATACCAGAAGATGATGAAGGTCACTCTGTAAACAAACTCTGGTGGCTACAGGGAGATGCTAAAGCTCGCTCTGTAGATTCCCTTCTGACCAGTCAGGTTTTAGGCCTCCGCTGGTCTCTTAAATGACAGGATGCAGCTACTTGTCCAGGCTGCGATATCTCTGCAGTACTGTATCACACTGCGTCCGGCTGGAAGGAGCAGCGGAAAGGTGCTGATGCAGCAGACCAGGTGAAACTCCTTCTCTGAGTCTGTTCTAAAGAGAGCACACTGCTGAACACGCCTCCATCAGGCTCTCTTCTCCCAGTGGCAGTCATTAACACAGATCCGTGTCTCTCACTGCCTCTCCCGTACTGAGCGCCCCAGGAAACTCCAGATTACTACTCCTCCCCCAAGCACAGCACCCTGGGAATTGTAGTCTCTACAGTTCCTTACAGCAAAGTCTTTCCCTGGCTTTGCACTACACGCTCCACAGATTTCTGTGTCATAGAGGCTGCACAGCAACAATTATTTACAGGTATAACACATTCAATCTTGTAGCAACTCAATAGGGGCTTCACTAGATAAAAAACACTGTTGAGGAATTGGATAGAATTGTATATGAGCCGGACTCTTATTTGCAGCTCCCGGGAAGCCCTACAAATAAATATTTGAGGGAATAAAAAACTCTAGTTAAAAAGGCAGGTAAAAAAGGCACTAGTCGGGTCACTAGGAATGATAAAGAGAGTAAAAAGGAAGGCCACAAAATGTAATCACACATCTCTGAAACCCTGTCCTCCCTCCGACGCCTGGTAACTCTCCATAAGTTGACCCCTTCTCCTGCTCTTCTCCTTAAACTTTCTAACACTAGGACCAAGCTTCTCAGCCTCTTTGATGCTTCCTCTCACACTGAGGATGGCTCTGCGGCACTATTAATTTGCGGACAAATGTGGACGCCCCCTTGCATGCTCCTTGCACCCTAAGTCCCCCAACACCTACATTCTGCAAGTATGTACACCTTCTGATAGCGTGGTCCACTCTCCTAAGGAGATACAAACTGCCTTTCACTCCTTCTATCATGACTTTTACAATTTATCCACCTCTGGGTGATCTCCTTCATCTTTGGAAGATCGGTTGGCATCCTACATCGAATATACCCCTCTCCCATCTTTGAAAGAGGCCGAAATTCAAGCATTTGAGACCTCATTCTCCTTAGATGAACTTCTTGTTGTCATTAAATCAACCCCTACAGGTAAAAACCCGGCTTGGATGGGCTCACTGTTAAATTCTATAAACACTTCTTGGATCTACTGGCCCCATTCTTGCTGAGGGTCTACAATTAGTTATCTACCGGAGCTTCTTTTCCCTCCCCAGCCTCAGAGGCCAATATCTCCCTCATTCCAAAGCCAGACAAGGATCATAGCCTTTGTACGAACTACAGACCCATTTTCTTCTATATATTAGTTTCACCTTTTAAGTTGCATTAGTGAAATAAATGAACTTTTGCACGATATTCTAATTATTCGAGTTTCACCTGTAAATGTTTTTATTATTTTCATCACAAAAACAACAGTCGACAGTACATAACATCTCAGTATGCGGTGCGCAGACCGTAGTATTGACAGTAGGGCGAGCAGTGGTATTAGTTAGATACAAGTCACATTTCCTATAGAAGGCGATTACTGGTTCCGGGACTATCTCCCTGACCGGGTGGTGAATGTGGTATACAGCAATCCAGGGGAAAAAGCATAACATACATATCCAAATTTGTAACAGCATTCGTTGTTACGACATATTGGATAGTTGGGATTGCGTAGGAGCGGAGTGGTTAGTAAGTTATTCTATCCTAAGGAGTGTAAGGTAGGAGATACCCAGGGTGCTCTTCAAGTACCCTTATGATTTCCAGTGCTGTGGAATATCAAGGTTTGACGGTAACTAGACTGCTTCAAGGTTAGTCTGTAACCCGCCTGTGAAAGTATCAGACTACGACACCACTGAACACAGACAGGACAACATAAAGTGGGTAGGACACACAGAGAGAGAGGGGGGTCATCAGGTAATAGAGGAGTCAGGCGTTAGAGAGGAGGGGGAAGAGGAGGGAAAAAGGAGGTTCGGGCAGTACATTGGCGCTAGCGGACTGTGTACTAGGCAGGTGTCGTAGGATAGGTTATATTATGCATAGGCGGTGAGAGGTGCCAGGTATTTGTCTATCCACGGGGTCCAGGTATTCCCAAATTTGGTCATCTTATCGCTAAGTTGCGCAGTTCGCTTTTCGTGAGCCATAACCCAATGAACATGATTGACTACACTGGTGAGACTTAGGGAAGATGTCAACCAGTTCTTCGCAATCTCTCGTTTGGTGGAGGTGCAGATATGCATTGAAAGGTCAAACTGTCTGTGGGATAGACTTTCTGGTCTGCAGTTGAGAAGTGCAAAGTAAGGGTCCTTAGATATCGGTATCGAGAACAGAGAAGAAAGGATATTGAATATCTGGTCCCAAAAGTCAGAGACCTGTGGGCAGCTCCACCAGATGTGAAAAAACGTGCCTTCATCGGGACATCCTCGAAAGCAATTGGGAGAGCAGTCGGGGTTAAAGATAGCCGCTCTAGCAGGCACCAGGTACCAGCGCATGAGTACCTTATAGTTAATCTCCAGCATGCTTACACATCTTGAGCTACTCCTTGTGTTAGCCCAGGATTGTTCCCACTTTTCGTCTGTCGTAGTCGACTCTAGGTCCTTGTCCCAGTCACATAAGAGGGGGGGGTGTATCCGTGGGGGAGACTAGAATGGTGTAGAGGAGCGAGATAAGTCCAGGGCTGTGCGGGTCATCTCGGCAAATTTTCTCGAAGGTGGACAGTAATCGGGTGTGTCCCTCTGTTTCGGGGAGGTTATAGTTATATAGTTTTTGATTTGAAGATATCGGAATATCTCCGTGTTGGGCAATTGTTTGTGTTCCTGCAGGTGTGGGAAGGGTTTCACTCCCGAGTCAGATTGTAGTTGCCAGAAGTAGGTAAGGTCACGGACAGTCCAAGCCCTAAATATCGACGGAGTATTTAAGGCAGAGGTAAAGGAGGGATTGTCAAGAATGGACATGAGTGGTAGGTGTGGTGAAAGGAGACCGTATTGTGTTTTGATGGAGTCCCACTGTCTGAGGGAGTGTGAAGTTATGGGGTTGGTGATGGGGGGTCTGTGTTTTGGGGCCAGCCATAGTAGGTTAGCTACCGATGCCGGCTTCACTAAGGTGGTTTCTAAGGCTACCCAAGCCGGGGTTTCAAACTGTGAGTGATATTTCACTAATTGGCCTAACTGTGCTGCCAGGAAATATTTAGATAAATGTGGGACCGCTAGTCCACCCTTAGATTTTAGTAAATACAGTGTTCGTCTAGGGATTCTAGGCCGTCTGTCTCCCCAGATGAACGCAAAGGTATGGGTTTGGAGTTTCCTAAGTGCAGGGGCTGGGACCGCTACCGGCAGGACTCTAAATAAATACAAGATCTTGGGTAAGAGAGTCATCTTGACCGCTGCTATCCTACCTAGCCAGGATAAGTGGTATTGGGACCATGTTTTTAACATGGCTGACAATTTTGCTAGTATGCCAGGGTAGTTCACAGAGTATAAAGTTTGGTAAGAGCGCCCCAACTTGATTCCCAAGTTGGTCCGTGTGCCATGAATATTGGTAGGTGTCTCGCAGGGAGTCAACCAACATAGGAGGTAAGGAGATGTTCAAGACTATTGATTTGGAGGGATTGGCCAGAGATTGAGGAGAAGTCCGATATAATTTTAGTGAGGTTAGGTAGAGTCACTATAGGGTTTGTCACAAAGAGTAATGCATCGTCTGCAAACATGCACATTTTATGTGAGATTCCCTCGTGCTCTATGCCAGAGATGTCAGGTGAGCAGCAGATTTTCTGGACTAACGGTTCTAACGCTAGGGCCAAGAGGAGAGGGGACAGCGGACAACCCTGTCTGGTGCCCCTTAAGATCGGAAAGGGCTGGGAACAATAACCTGCATATTTCACAGTGCTGTTGGTTTGTTGTATAGGGAGGACACCCATGTTAGAAAGAAGTTACCAAAGCCCCAGTGATGCAGCGTATGAAATAAGTAGGGCCAGGATACGCTGTCAAATGCTTTTTTGATATCTTGGGACAGGAACATGGCTGGGATATTTTTGGCTTTGGTGGGATAGGAGAGAGATTCTATGGATATTATCACTAGCTTGTCTGGTAGGGATAAAACCGACTTGGTCATTTGAGACCAATTGGCGAGCGCTATCGTCTAGCTTCTCCACGGGTGACCCGGTAGGTTGTGACAGGATATCTGTATCCTGCGCTAAAGCGACACTAGTTGCTGATCGAAAGACGGTGGTAGGAAATGTGTGACCCATGGGTCCCACAATTTTTCAAATTTGGGCATGCAGTCTAGGATGCGGGCCGTAAGTTTTTCATTGTAGAACGCCCAGTGCACTTTATTTTTCATTTCTGAGATGCTTAGCGATTTAGTCAACCAGGCTCTAGCTATAGTGCGTTTGGCCGCAGACAGTATTTGCAGCATGAGTTTAAATTGTAGGGTAGTAATACCTATTGGCCGTACATTTAGTAGAGCGTCTTGAGGTGTAGGTGAGATGTGTTTGTTTAATGCAATTGAGATGATTCTGAAGACATTCTGCCAGAAGGTGGCTACCACCGGGCATGACCACCACATGTGGACATACGTTCCGCTGTCACCACATCCCCTGGTGCAGAGGCAATCACTCTCCGGCACTAAGTGTACCGCCTGGGTGGGCACTATGTACCATCTAAGAAGCACTTTATAGTTCGCCTCGAGAGTCAAAGCATTTTTGGAGCTTGACTTCGTGCTTTCCCATATCTGGGACCAAGTGTCTTCATCAATCGTGATTTGGAGATCTGTTTGCCAGCAGTCCATGTATGTGTGATGTGGTGGGCCCGTTTCAGTCAAGGAGGAGTATAGTTGTGAGATTAGGCCCGGGGTATGGAGATCTTGGTCACATATTCTCTCAAATGCTGTCATGCGCGGGGTGGCGATCGGGAATTTTATTTGTGATTGGATAAAGTGTTTAATTTGGAGGTATCTAAATAGCTCACTTGAGGGGAGGTCAAACTGAGATTGTAAGTCAGGGTATGGAACTACTCCATTGTGCGAGGTGAGCTTGTGCAGGAGCGTTATTTTATTCGAGCTCCAGTTATGGTATAGTGAGGGGGATTCAATAGCGGGGAGGAACATTGGGTTGCGAATGATTGACATGAGCGGAAGGTGTGGGGAAATAAGGCCACTGGAATATTTAACAGAATCCCATATCCTGAGGGAGTGCCGAGTGATTGGGTTAGTGATGTGTGATCTCGCGATAGGTCTTATCCACAGGAGGTTGTCAATGGCTATGGGGTCACAGTCGATCGCCTCTAGGGAGATCCACAAAGGTGGTTCCCAAGTGGCGTGATATTTAGCAATAGTCGCTATTTGTGCAGCTTGAAAGTATTTTTGGATGTTAGGAACACCCAATCCCCCTACTGATCCTGGTTGGTACATAAATGTCCTGGACAGCCGTGATTTCTTGTTGGACCATATGAATTTGAAAATTTTGTGTTGGAGTCCCCTCAGGATATGGGATGGAATTGTGATCGGTAGAACTCGAAAGGGGTATAATAACTTAGGCAGTAACGTCATTTTGACTGCTGCTATCTTCCCTAGCCAGGAGAGGGGATAGGTATGCCACATCTTTAATAGGTTAGTGAGTTTGGTGATCAGTGGTGGGTAGTTTGCTGCATACAGCGATGGGAGGGAGGGGGTAAGGTGTATGCCCAAATAAGAAAGGGAGGTTGGTACCCACTGAAATGGGAATTTGTCTTCCAATGGCGTTCTAAGGTGGGTAGGTAAAGATAAATTTAGTATCTTTGATTTAGTTGGGTTGATTGTTAACCCTGAGAGCTGCCTGAAGGTATCCAAAAGTGACATTAGATTGGGTAGAGATATATGTGGTTTGGAGATATATAATAAAATGTCGTCAGCGATGAGGCACAGCTTATGGTGTTGTCCCGCGACCGAAATGCCCATTATATCTGGATGCTCCCGTATCATAGCAGCTAGGGGTTCGATAGCTAGGGCAAATAGGAGGGGGGACAAAGGGCATCCTTGATGTGTCCCTCTATGGATTGGGAAGGGCATTGATTTATAACCTGCATATTTCACTGATGCCACTGGAGAGGAATAGAGTGCTGAGAGCCAGGTGCAAAATTCTGCACCAAAGCCCCAGCGGCGCAGCATGTCAAACAGATAGGGCCAGGACAATGAATCGAATGCTTTGTGCATGTCCAGTGACAGAAGCAGCGACGGAACATTTCGTTTCCTCACTAGGTCTATCAGGAGACATGTTCTGCGGACATTGTCCCCAGCTTGCCTGCGTGGCATAAAACCCACTTGATCCCTATGGATAAGGTCCCCTATTCGTCCATTTAGTCTCGTAGCAAGGATTTTAGCTAGGATCTTGATGTCTATATTTAAAAGCGATATTGGTCTAAAATTCGACCAGGTGGTGTTGTTTGAGTTTGGTTTTGGGATCATGCACACTGTGGCCGCTAGGGACTCCTGTCTAAACCTTCCATTTACTCTGAGGGTGTTCAATGCGTTAGTTAGTAGTGGGGTCAAGAGTTCGCTAATTTTTTTGTAGTAAGTCGCCGTGAGGCCATCGGGGCCGGGTCGTTTGTTAGGCTTAAGGGATTTTATGGCCGCTTGCACCTCGAGGTCTGTTATTGGCATGTCCATGGAGTTGCGTTGGGCTTCAGTTAGGGTTGTTAGTGACAAATTGGCCATGGTTTGGGTCAGTAGGTCAACGTTCAAGGGTTAATGGGGTTGGTAAAGAGTGGATAAGTGATGAGCAAATTCTTGGACTATTTTACGGGGATTGCTGGATAATGTCCCATCTGACAGTCGTAGGCGAAGAGGTTTTTGATGTAAGTCTAGTGTCCTCAATCTACGGGCTAGTAATGAACCTTGTTTGTTGCCATGGAGATAGAACTTATGTTGGGTCCTGCATAGGCTCTTATCAGCTATATTGGTTAAGAGTAAATTTAGATTACGTCTAGCAGTATCCAGTAGTGATTTGTTGAGCTGGGTTGGGTGTAATGTGTACGTGTGGGTTAGTTTCGTATATTCGTCTTCAAGCAATTTTAAGTGGGACTGTCTCTGCTTTTTAAGGGTGGATGCAACACGGATGCATTCCCCTCTAAGTACTGTTTTATGCGCTTCCCATAGCGTCATGGAGGAGACCTCTGGGGTGTCATTGAGGGTTATGTAGTCCGTAAGGGCCGCGTGTATGGTGGAGCGTATGCCTTCGTCTGTTAACAGGGTGTCATTCATTGACCACGTACGGTCAACCAATTCTGACCAAAAAGAGGATAAGTGTATTATAACGCCCTGGTGATCAGTCCATGAGAATGGTTGGATGGTCGCGCTTGTGATTGATGGTAGGGTGGCATGGGAAGTGAAGAAGTGGTCTATCCTTGAAAATGAATTGTGAGGATGTGAATCAAAGGTGTAGTCTCTGGAGGTCGGGTTAATTTCCCGCCAACAGTCCACTAGGGCATGCTGGGATAGTAGCTGGCAGAAAGCTCTGGATGTGTCACCTGGGGTGACTGCGGCGGTAGAGCGATCAATGCTAGGATAAACTGTTAGGTTTGAATCGCCACATAGGAGGAGGGTGCCCCGTTGATGTGTAGCTATAGTTGTGAACAAGTGTCTAAAAAAGGGCACCTGATTGGAATTGGGTGCGTAGTAGGTGACTATGGTTGCCTCCGCATCACGAATGGTTCCTGTCAGGATTAAGTAACTCCCTGACGGGTCTGGGATCTCTTTTTGGCAGATGAATTGTGCTGAGCGCCCAAAACCGATCAAGACTCCCCTATGTTTGGTATCTGCATTGGCCATGTATACTTGTGGGAATTGGTGATGGAAGTATTTTGGGTGGGACGAGCGCGAGAAGTGGGTCTCCTGGAGACAGACAATGTCTATGTGTCTAGAGCGGAATTGACGGAATGCTTGGTTACGTTTATTGGGAGAGTTGAACCCTTTGACATTGAGGGTTAGGCACTGCAGGGCTGTCAGGGCGGTAGTGCAAGTGGATAGCTCAGGTCACAGGACAACCATGGGGGACCAGGCGATGCGCTCGGGGGAAGGGGTGGGATGTAGAAGTATAGGTAGGCAGTTTGGAAATAAAGGCAGTGAGTGTAGTGCAGTCTGGACTGCGAGGTCTGGCCAGGGGCGAGCCGCCCACCACACGTCACGTGGCGGACCGCTCCCCTAGGCAGATGGGTCATCTCTGATCCGGGCCTGTCGGCTGGGTCGTAGGGAGAAGAGTGGGTGGCGGATGGGCAGTGCACCTCCGACACTGCAGGGGAACCCGCAGTAAAGTGTAAATAAACAACAATCTATTGGGTAACAATAAACACATTGATAACAATATCGTCTCTGGCTCATTGCAACTCTATAAGGGGACTTTATAACAACATGAGAACATTATGTGCATTAACTCCCCATATCACAGTTGGATGAACAGGCACCATGTAAAACACAACAGCTCGTGTCCACCCAAGACCAGTAAAGTTAAAGTCATTCCATCTGCATTTGCTTAGTGTTAAATAACACTATCAACTGTTGTCCCTTTTTAAACATAAAGACAGGGATTAGGTAGCATTTCTAGCTGCTAAAACTTTCAAAATCGACTCAACAGCAATTACACAGAAAAGCTGCTGTGTTAGTGTGGACCGACTGTATCAGTCTATAGCTACCCTCATCCAACCGATTCTGAGTCAGAGTGTCGCGTGGTCGATCTCGTGGCCGGCGGGGTGGCGATGGCATCAGGGGTGGTCTCCGCGTGGAAAAGGTAGATTTTTTCATCGGGGCAATAACATCCAAAGTAGTGGGCTCCTGTTGGCAATCTGAAGAATCAGGGGACAGGTGGAGTTCCTCAAGGGTGGCGTTAAGCTCTTGGAGTGAAGAAGCGTGGTGTTGACAAAATTGATAGGAGAATAATTTAAAGGGGAAACGCCACCTGTACTGGATTTTGTGGTGTTGTAAAATCCGCAGTGCCGGTTTCAGTTCTCGTCGTTTTGCTATGGTGGATGGAGCTAGGTCTGCAAATATTTGGTATTCATGCCCTTGGAAATTGAAGGGATGTTTGGTACGGGCTTCTTGAAGTATGGTTTCCTTGGAGCGAAAATATAAGAATTTGGCGATGATGTCGCGTGGTGGGCTGTTCGGCTGGCGGCGTGTTAGGGCTCTGTGGATGCGCTGAAACTCCAATCTCTCGTGTGGTATGGATGGAGCCAGTTCTTGTAGCAGAGCAATTATAAATGCTGGAAGGTCTAGAATAGATTCAGGTATCCCTCTAATCCTGAGGTTTGAGCGGCGTGATCTATTCTCTAAGTCTTCTAGTTTAGACAGAAGGAGAGCATTATCATCTTTCATGGCGTCCAGCTCTCTATCGTGCGCTTCCAGGGCCACCACAGTGACATCCATTCTGGCTTCTAGATCAGATGTTCTGTGCCCAAGATCACGGATTTCTTTTGTCAATTTATCTGTGATCTGCTTAGATGTCTGTTGTAGTGCTTTCTGCAGCATACGGTCTATTCTCTTAAGAAGGTCCCTCTGTGAGGAATCAGACCGAGGGGGAGAGGGAGAGCTCGGTAGGTGGATTGTTGTAGTCAGGGTGAGCGGCGCGGGTTCCACTTCTATGTCGGAGGAGGACGGAGCGGGTCTAAAGCATGACCTTCCCGGAACACCAGGAGCATGCACCCCCCTTGGCCAATATCTTAATGTCTACATTAAGTAGGGAGATAGGTCTGTAGTTGGAGGGGTTAGTGTGGTCAGATGAGGGTTTGGGTATCATGCAGATCAGGGCCGTGAGGGAGTCAGAGCCTAGAGATCTGTCTCCGCGAAGAGAGTTGAATGTATCAGTCATCAGGGGGGCTAGAAGGTCTTTGAAGGCAACATAGTAGGCTGCTGTGCCCCTGGGCAGCAATTTGATCGCTTGGAGAACTTCTTGCTCCATGATGGGTTCCTCAAAAGAGTCTATTTGGGATGACGTGGGAGAGGGGAGGTCTAGATCTGCAAAAAAGTGGTCAGCTTGGTCAGCAGAGAAAGTATCTTGGGAGGCGTACAGGGCCGAAAGGGTGTTGTTGAAAGATATCGAGGACCTTGGTCGGAATACTAGTATGGGGTCCCACGGGGGTGCGTTGGCGGACAGGTTTGAACGTGGAATCTAGACGTCGTAGTCTGGAGGCTAGAAGGGAGTCAGCTTTGTTGCTCTTAAGATAGAATGTATGGGCAGTGCAGTGGAGTTGTTTGGCGGCATGGTCAGTGAGTAGTAGATTTAAGGCTTGGCGGACCGATTCAAGCGTAGTTTTGTGGGCCGGGGAGGGGTCTAGTGAGAAGGCTTGGGAGCTTTCATTGAATTTCCTTTCAAGGGAGTGCAGTGTACGCAACCTTTCCTTCTTGAGCTGGGAAGATAGTTGAATGATTCGACCCCTAAGGACCGGCTTG
Source organism: Nanorana parkeri (assembly GCF_000935625.1). Lineage (NCBI taxonomy): Eukaryota > Metazoa > Chordata > Amphibia > Anura > Dicroglossidae > Nanorana > Nanorana parkeri. Next base: position 178,205 of record NW_017308087.1, on the reverse strand, counting down.
TGTGCCTCCCAAAGGGTGATGGGAGAAATATTCGGTGTGCGATTAATTTGGATGTAATGCGTGATGTAGGATTCTAGAAGAATCTTGGTGGCAGGGTCAGTGAGGAGAGAGTCGTTCAGGGTCCAGTTCGGAGCGGTGAGAGTGGGATCTAAGGCATGGAGGATCATAGTGACAGCCTAGTGGTCAGACCATGGGACCGGTAGGATGCGGGAGTGAAGAATGTGGGGTGTCAGGGTGATAGAGGTGAAGATGTGGTTAGAGTGGACAGCATGGGGGTGGGAGTAATGGGTGTAGTCAATTTTAGTAGGGTTAATTTCTCTCCAGCAATCCACAAGTGAGTAGGAGGACATCAAGTCCCTAAAGGGTCTCGCCATGTGTAAGCATGCCGTAGAAGTTCTTGACTTGTCTCGATGTGGGTACAGTACCATGTTGGAATCCCCACACATGATAACCGCGCCCGTCGAGCGGGTATGTATCTTATCTAAGAGTTCACGAAAGAAAGCAAGTTGATCCACATTCGGGGCATAATAGGAAACTAGTGTAATTTCCTGGTCATCCAGAAGACCGGTGAGGATCAGGTAGCGACCCTGAGGGTCACGGGTCTCCGAGTGACACGTGAGGTTGGCTGATCTGCGGAAACCGATAAGGACTCACTTCCTTTTGCACGAGTCATTGGCCATGTATATTTGAGGGAATTGGGCGCTGAAGTATTTGGGGCATGATGTCCTGGAGAAATGGGTTTCCTGCAGAAAGATGACATTCGCATGGGAGGATTGGAAGAATCTGAAGGCTCGCGTCCGCTTATTCGGGGAGTTGAGGCCTTGCACGTTCAGTATTTTTTTTTTTAAATTGACAATTTTTATTAATTTTTTTTTTTCAGTTAAATGTGATACAGACATCATCTTGACATTATGGTAAAATAGAGCCACAACTCCAGTGGAACCCTGGTTATACAAAACAGATATAAAGGATAGACAATCATTGAAAACTGATACGCATTACAGTTCAATTATTCCGTATTAAATCAACGCTTATGTAATAACTTTATTCTCAGCTAATATGCTTCTCCACGTAAGTTCGTGGCTGTTATAGTTATTTACTGTTTGTATGTTCCCACATCGGTTTAGCTTAATAGTCGTAATTGAGTAACATGTCTGTATCAAAAATCAGAAGATAATAAGAAAGTAAGTATAGAAAAAGTAGAAAAGTAAAGAAGAGACAGAAATTGAATGTTACATTCCTCCATATAATATCAATAAAGTGATGGTTCAGGTCTGGATTTTGAACGTCAAGTTTGCTTTGTCGTTCTCCCAGGCTTACCACTGCCTTCATCTATTCCTATTTGTAGTCTATCTTGTACTCGTGTTTGTGTTTCCCCCATGTGATCTTCCGCGGTTATCCATGTGCTCCATACTCCCTTGTGTGCTGTCAGAGTGTTGTTAAGCCTCGCGGTCAAATATTCCATGGACTGTACCTCTTTAACGCGTGCATATAGGTCAGTTCTAGAAGGTGGAAGTTGTCTTTTCCATTGTAATGATATCAAACATCTAGCTGCTGTAAGTATATGCATGGTCAGTTTTTTATCATTTTTCGATAATTGCGGAGAGGGGAGGCTTAACAAGTAGTGTAAGGGGGCCAGGGGAAGCGATTGACCTGTTAGGTGTTCAAGCGTGTGTTGTACCATTTTCTAGAAAGGTTATAATATTGGGCAAGACCAGAATATATGGAATAGAGTACCTTTGTCACTGTCACATCTCCAGCAAATCGGGGACGTCGACGGATATATAGAGTGTAGCACCTCTGGAGTATAATACCAGTGGTATAATATTTTATATAGGTTTTCCTTGTGTATTGAGCATATCGATGCCTTGGACGCTGCGCGCCATATAAGATCCCATTGCTGTGGAGTTACTGCGAACCCTAAGTCTCTATCCCACTTTATCATATAGGGTTGATAAGTTAGTCCGCCTTGACTGTCATCATTCAATATCCCATATATGAATGAAATCAGCCCTCTCGAGGATTGATCCATGGAACACACCATTTCGAATTGCGTTCTCCTACGGAATGTTAGATTGGGCGAAAGTGATTGCACAAAGTGTTTAATTTGTAAGTAGGAATAGAGCGCACGTGAGGGGAGGTTATGTTGTTCTCGCAGCTGTTCATAGGGTAGTAGTTTATGAGTTACATCATCCAGAATATCCTTAATATGGAACATACCCTTAGCCTGCCACATTGCTGACCAGTCACGTGACATGCCAGAAGGTAGTTTGGGGTTCCATATGAAAGATGTCAAGGACGATCGGTTCGTCGTCAACCCTAGGGGAAGCTTGACTTTGTCCCCGATACCTAACATGAGAGCCAATGAGGACAATAACTTGCCTCGGGGAGTTGTATTGGACAGGACCAAAGCAAAGCGTTAGGATGTATTGGCCGCAACCACAGCCCTTCTATCTCTGCCCAGCTAGTTGAGGGTTTACTTCTCGTAAGTGTTGGTATAGCGCGTAATTGAGCTGCATAGTAGTAATGTAATAAGTGCGGTAGTGCCTGTCCCCCTTTCGCTCTTGAAGCATACAGTATTTTCTGACTAACCCTATGCCTCTTACCTTCCCATACAAAATTCAGTACATCCCTTTGAAAGGACTTCAGGTCCGATATCGGAATTTTGACCGGCAAGGTACTGAAGTGGTACAGAAGTCTAGGGAGCAAGGTCATTTTTATGGATGTAAGTCTGCCCGTAAAGGACAACTTTAAAGAATGCCATCTCTTCAGCTGTGCCCGTAGGGATTGAAACAACGGTTTATAGTTAGCTGTATATAGGGAGTTTGACTTAGGCGTAAGGTAAATGCCCAGATATTTCAGTGTATCACTATTCCAGGTATATGGAAAAGATGTTCATAATGAAGCCAGAGTCCTTTGGCAAATATTTAACGGTAGGACTTCAGTTTTACTCGTGTTTAATTTGTATCCGGACACCATCGAGTAACGATGAAGTGCCACCTGTAGATTTGGTAGAGATATTAATGGCTTTGTCAGTGTAAGAATAACATCATCTGCAAACAGAGCTATTTTAAACTCCTGTTCGCTTATCTGCACACTTGCTATATCCTGGGACTTACGGATATGGGCCGCCAGAGGCTCAATGCATAATGCAAACAAGAGAGGGGATAAGGGACATCCCTGTCTAGTGCCATTGCTTATCTGGAATGACGCTGATGTAGCCAATTGAAGTTTAATAGATGCCGATGGGGTAGTGTATAAGGGCTTTATTGCTTGTGCAAAGGGGCCCCTAATTCCCACATGATCCAGGTGTCGCATGAAGAAAGGGCCACCCTAGCCTATCAAAAGCCTTTTCGGCGTCCAAACTAACAAGTAGGGCTGCCGTTTTTTCCGCATTTACTATGTCAATTAAATCTATGAGTCTGCGTGTATTATCCTCCGCTTGCCTATTTAGCACAAATCCTACCTGATCACTGTTGATAATGGTAGGTAGATGTGGAGCAAGTTTGTTGGCCAAGATTTTAGTAAAGATCTTAAATTCGGAATTGAGGAGGGCTATAGGTCTATAGTTCGAGCATAGTCGATTATCTTTATCCGGTTTCGGGAACACAGTGATATGTGAGGATAGAAACGTGTGTGGTATGGTGGCTCCGTGTAGGAACCCGTTATATAGATCCGTCATATGGGGGAGAAGTGTTTCTATGTATGTTTTGTAATATAGGTAGGTAAAACCATCCGGACCTGGCGATTTACCTGTAGGAAGTGCGCCTACAGTGTCTCGCACTTCCTTCTGGGTAATATCCACATTCAATTCCAACAGGGCTGCCTGTGAAATACGAGGCAAAGCGCTCTCTGTTAGATAGTCTTGAATGCGAGTCTTTAACTTCCCGTCAGTATTGGTAAATGCCGGTTCGGATAGGTTATAAAGATCCCTATAACAGTCTCTAAAAACATTTGCCATTACTTCCGGATGATATTGTAACGTACCCCCTTTAACTCTTATGGAGGTCAGCCTTCCCAAAGTTGAGTTAGCCTGAAGTTTACGAGCTAGTAAAGTGTGAGCTTTGTCACCCCTTTCATAGTAACGTTGTTTTAGATAAGTCATTGATAACTCTACTCTATGAAGCTGCAGATGGCGTAGGTGGGCTCTAGTTTTAATCATGCGTCTCAGGAGAGATTTAGAGGAGGTGGTAGCTAGCTGCCCCTCCATTGCCACTATCTCCTCCTTCAAGCGGATCATGGTTGCCTGGCTATCTTTCCTAATTTTCGATGCTAAGGCTATACACTGTCCCCTAATGGTAGCTTTGTGGGCTTCCCATAGGGTGGAAGTGTGTGAGACCGAACCCCCATTGAGTTCAAAATAGGAGTCCAGAGCGGCTCTTAAATCCTGCTTGGAAGGTTCCTCCTTAAGAAGACTCTCATTTATTCTCCAATGACATCTTTTGATCCTGGAGGAGTCTAAACGTAGTTTCATGTCAATGGGGGCATGGTCTGACCATGAGATAACCCCTATTTCTGCAGTTGCCATGTTCTGCAATGTTGGTGTATTTTTTTAGAACATAGTCTATCCTGGTGTGTGTGTGGTGTACTGCGGAGTAGAAAGTGTAGCGTTTCTCCGAGGGGTGTATCACCCGCCACGAGTCCAACAATGAATGTTGGCGGAGTAAGCGCCGAAACTGTCTGGAAGTATATTCTGCTCCCTTTGGAGCTTTCCGACCCAAGTGGCCTAGATGATCAAAGGCTATAGAGTATGACATGTTAAAGTCTCCCCCTACAATAAGATAGGTATGATCAAATCGTGCCACTCTCGCAAGGAGTTTAGTGAGAAACCCAATCTGTCCTGTGTTGGGGGCGTATATGTTACATAACGTAGCGGGGATCCCCTGCCAAACGCCATGCAGGATCACATACCTCCCTTGTTTGTCTATGATAACCGTGTTAGGTTTAAACGTGCATGAATCTTTGAGTAGTATGGCTACTCCTGCTTTTTTTTTT
>NW_017308087.1:171555-172756 GCF_000935625.1 Nanorana parkeri | reverse complement strand
GTCTCCTTCCGTCCTCCGACGATCCGGGCTGGGCATGATGGAGTCCTCCATATGCGATGCAGGTGAGCCTGTGGAGCTGGAAGTCGGGGACAGGGATATTTCTCCCCGCTGATTCGATCCTCCCGGCGTGTCAGCTAGGTGGTCACCTAGTGCGCTCTGCATGCGAGGGCCCGGCGGCGCCATTTTGTTTAAGTGCCGATCGGCGGCCTCATGGGGATCAAAGTAATTTTTAATGGTCGCCGGCTGGCTCTGTCTTTTCCCCGATTGTCTTGCCGACTTGGAGGGTCTGCGGTGTCCATGTCTGGTCATTTTAGGAGCTGTATTAGGCAGTTTCGTGGCTCTACAATGTAGTTCTGGACGGAGCACTCAGGAAGCACGTCTAGCTCAGGCAACCATCACGCCACGCCCCCCTAGACTCAGTATTTTAAGGGACATATGGTAGGAAGTAGTGGTCAATCTTATGGTACTCACCCAGCCTAGATGTAAGGCGGGCCGTAGATTTCATCTTTTTCACCATTGCTCTGCCCGTCTCGGGTTCAGACATCTGGACCAAAGAGGAGGGAAAGAAGGAGACAAGGGTGGAGGGGGTTCACAAGACAAGACACACGAGACAACACAACATACACAAGAACAAGTTGTGGGTAAAAACCACGACATGCTCAGAACATTGGGTGGAAGGAAACAAGGCACCTCATTCCACTCAAGGTATCCAAGGTTTGGGGAGCACAGTGACGCACTCACCCAGGCAAAGTTATAAATGGAACAGTATTGATCGGAAGTCCACCCGGATATATAACTCTTCAACGGGACAATAAGTCCGGAACTATGTCGTTAAATAGAAATAACAGGAGCAATAACTGTATGTAGGCAGTGACAGCGGGACAGGAAGAGAGCCAATTGAGAAGGCAGTGAGAATCTGAATCCTTGTTGGTTTGGCGACAAGGTAGTAAAAGCTTCTGGTCAATGTGCCCCAGAAACGCTTTATCGCTATGGGGTCTATTCACGAAGCTGCCGAAGGATCTGGCCGTAGCTTCGGCCGATCCTTCGGCTAGCTTCGGCTCCAGGACCCCTTCGGTTCAGTAGAACCGAAGGGGTGCTGTACGGGCTATTCACAATAGCCCGTACAGCTCCCGATCATGGCCGAGCGGCTCAGCCGAGCCGAACGCATATGCATCGGCTCCGCTGAGCCGTGCTGAAAGCC
>NW_017308087.1:156648-171486 GCF_000935625.1 Nanorana parkeri | reverse complement strand
TGTTCGGCCGACCCGAAGCCACACGAAGCAAGCCGATGTACGGCTGATTTAAGCCGATGTACGGCTGATTTCAGCCGATGTACGGCTGAAATTAGCCGTACCAGCCTGAAGTGAATAGCCGAACAGTGTTCGGCTCACTTCACTTCAGATCGGTCATTCACTCGGCTGCCCTCGGCAGCTTTGTGAATAGACCCCTATGTTTGTGAATGATCAGTCAGAACATACACAGTGGGTGTAGGGGTGCGGAGCTGGATTGATGGAGGGGGGTGGGAGCTACAGTTGATGCAGAGGCGGCAAGAGGTGAATGAGACCTCAATCAGCCAACAGGGGACTCGGGTACACTTAGGCTTCATCTCTTTGTCACTGCCCTATCCGAAAACATATGTAAAATATAAATGTTTGCATAACCGTGTAGAATATGGCCAAAAAGGATATATTATGAGGAAATCAACAGTTCCCATAGGTATGTAGAATGAAGGAGCTGGTGCATTGAGTTCAATACAGGAGGTCAGCGGATAGAGAATAAATCTTGTTGTGTTGAGGTTAGAGCTGATCCATGTTGCGGTGCGGGAAAGTGAATGGATAGTGAGTTCTCTGGACAGTGCCAGGCGGCGAAGCATCTCGCACTGAGGGCATAGAATGTGTCATGGCCCGGGAGCCCTGGGCGTAGGATACGAAGTCCTGCACTTGATGCAATATGGGAAGCAATCTCCGGAAGACGAAAAAGTTCCACACGGGGCAAACCTCTGAATAAGGCCACAACCGTTGACGCCTTCTTTGGGCTTATCCCGCAGCAAACGGCAGCAGACAGCCGGGCATCAGGTACCGCAACAGGCGGTAGAAAGGATAGAGTCAACCCTATGAGGGTTGTATGACAGTTCAGCGTGCCGAGGAGTTTTTGGTAGTCATCTTGACTGCAGGGCGACGCGACTCACCAGAGTGATTCTGGTCCGAGTCACTCCTGGACCGCTTGGAGGAAAGAGTGGGGGAGTGCTGGGGGTCCGTACGCATAGACTACACTTCTTTTCCCAGTTTTGAGGGGGTCGAGTTCTGCTGTTCAAGGGAGCCGCCACCGGAAACTCCTGGTAGCTACAGTACATGCTTATTTATACTGTGTATTTTAAGGGGCCTCGTGCCCAGCATTTGTATTCTGAACACCGTTGTACTTACTGTTTCTTATAATATTTTTTTTCTACTATACTGTATCTGTTATATTATATTTTGTAAACTCAAAATTAGATTGGACTAAAAACAATACTGGAGGTGTTACACTATTTTATGAAATTATTGGAAATACATTTACATTTGTATATCTGCTGCAAGTAGTGGATTAAAACTGGGAAATTATTTACTACTAAACAAAAGTCAAATGCTATTCAATAATTTAATTCCAATTTAGAATTTTTGATAATTGTCACAAAATAAATATATTACAATTATTTATATAGTTACATAGTATTTGAGGTTGACTAAAGACACAGGTCCATAGAGTTCAACCTTTATGTGTAAGTGTGTGTGTATGTGTAGTGTGTGCATGTGTTTATACAAGTCCCTGTGTGGTCCTAGGTTTTTAAGAGTACCTGTACCCCTGTATTTTACGGTCTATTAGGAAGGTATCTAACTGATTTTTGAATTATTCAATACTCTATGCTGATTCCGCTGCTTATGACAGAGAGTTCCAAAATGTAACCACTCTGAGAAGAAGCCCTTACGCCCTTTGTGGATAAATCTTTTCTCTACCAATTTTAGGTGGTGGCCTCTAGTCCTTGTTAGGTAGCTTACTGTAAAAAGTTACTGCTGATGTTGCCATCACCACCAAACATTTTCTACATTAAAATCACGTCACCTCTTAATCACTTCAAGTGTTAACAAGTCCAAATTTAGCAACCTTGTTTAATAGCTTTAATCCTTGAAGGACATTTCCACCTTTGTAAGTTATTTGGGATTTGTGTGGTAATGTAGATGTGCAGGGGAGATGTATGTGTGTGCATTGTCAGGAGTCACAGTGCTGTTTTTCATACTTTATTTAATAGACTCTTTCACAGGCCAGAGTCCTAGAAATTAAAAATTCCCTTCACAGGATCCTCAATCTGTCTCTACTGCGGGTCAGATTGTTATCTGTAAACTGCAAACAGCTGATTCATCTCTGCTCTGCTCACCCCTACCCCCTTCTCATGAACGAGCACACACTCAGTTCTGAGGAGAGAGCAGAGATGAGTCATCACATCTCCTCATAGCTCTGTGTGTGTGTGTGTCATTGTGTCATTTACAGATGACTGTTAAAACAGATAAATTAAAAATACATTGGGGGAATTTATCAAAACTGGAGCAAACAGAATCTGGAGCAGTTGCTCATGGCAACCAATCAGCATCTCTCTTCAGTTTGCTCAGGTAAGATTTGAAAATTAGAGAGAGATGCTTATGGGCTGCAGTGCAAATCTGCTCCAGATTTTGTCTGCTCCAGTTTTGATAGATCCCCCACTGCGCGGTGTCACCGGGGATGTGCGGGGTAACCTGGGATGTGCGGGGTCACCGGAGATTGTTTGGTGTCACCAGAGAAGTGCAGGGTCACGGGGGATGTGCAGGGTCACGGGGGATGTGCGGGGGACATGAGAAAATACTAACAGGGTTATTCACAAAAGGGTGAAGAGTTTGGAGAAGGGAGGAGACGTGAACAATCTAGGACAAAATGGCTGATTTGGAAAAATGCTCTAATTCAGCCCAGTTTCCAGTATAGCTATGATGTGCTAGATTGTTCACTACCTTCTCCAAACTCTTGACCCTTTTGTGAATAAGCCTGTTAGTATTTTAGGCTATGAATTCCACAGTATTTGTTGTGCCTAGTACCCAAACAGCTTCCATCTCCAGCTTGCTTAGTTAATCTTAGAAAATGAAATATAGGGGTCTATTCAAAAAGCTGCCGAAGGATCTGGCCGTAGCTTCGGCTGGCTTCGGCCCCAGGACCCCTTCGGTTCAGGAGAACCGAGGGGGTGCTGTACGGGCTATTCACAATAGCCCGTACAGCTCCCGATCACGGCCGAGCAGCTCAGTCGAGCGCTGAGCCGTGCTGAAAGCCGAAGCTGGCCGAGCGGCCGGCCATTGGCCGGCCGACAGCCTGCTTCTGACAGCTGGGCGGAGCCAGCCGTGATCTTACGGCTGGCTCCGGCCACTTTCAGAGAGATCAGCGTCCCTGGTTGCTAACCAGGGACACTGATCTCCAAACATCTGACTCTCCCTGGCGCCCCGGGAGTCTCCTGCTCCCGGCCGCCAAGGAGAAAAACCCAGCTGTGTCTTTTTTCTTTATTCTGACACGGAGCGATGTCAGAATAGAAAAAAAAAAAAAAAGAAAAATTCCCATTCAAAAGCATTGGGACATTACTATTGGCTATTTCAATTTCAATAGCCAATAGTAAACTAGCATTGTACCCGCCCTCTTTTGCAGTTCCCCATCAGGTCCATCAGCAGAGGGCGGGTACAATGCTAGTTTACTATTGGCTATTGCAAATTGAAATAGCCAATAGTAAACTCCCAATGCTTTTGAATGGGAATTCGTTTTTTTTTTTTTTTCTGTTTTCTGACATCGCTCGTGTCAGAATAAAGAAAAAAAAAGACACAGCGGGGTTTCTCTTCTTGGCGGCCGGGAGCGGGGGGCTCCCAGAGCGCCCGGGGGATTTTTTATTTTTTTATTTTTTTACAGCAGCAGAGCCGCCGGACAATAGGAAACTATTGGGCGGAGCTAGCTGTCACTGCTAGCTCTGCACAATCGTTTTCTATTAACTTTTTTCTACTTTTTTCACTCTTTTTCTGTTCTGCTCGGTGCCTCTGAGGGACCGAGCAGAACAGCCGAGCCAAATGCCGCTCGGCGGCATTCGGCTATTCTCTCACTGCTGTTCGGGATCTTTCAGAATAGCCCGAACAGCAGTGTGAAGCCTGCCGGAGGTTCGGCTCAGCCGATCCAGATGTTGGATCGGCTGAGTCGAACTCCTTCTGCACTTCGGGTCAGCCGAACATGCTGAGCATGTTCGGCTGATCCGAAGACACACGAAGCAAGCCGATGTACGGCTGATTTCAGCCGATATACGGCTGAAATCAGCCGTACCAGCCTGAAGTGAATAGCCGAACGCTCACTTCACTTCTGATCGGTCATTCACTCGGCTGCCCTCGGCAGCTTTGTGGATAGACCCCATAGTAGGTGAATGGTTGCAATGCACAGCTGCTCCAGATTTTGTCTCCACCAGTCTTAGTAAATTTGCCTTACTGTGTTTCAGGTCAATGAAGAAAAAAGGAGCTCACTAGATTTATGGCACATCAACACTTATTTTTCTGTACTAGTAGCATGTTTAAAAGAGATACAGCATGGGGAAATGTGCATGTATTGCAGAAACATACAAAATATATATATATTTTTTAGTTTTGCCTTTATATACACTTTTTAGTAAAAATTATTCTGCTGTTTTTTTAAAGTTGGGATAACCAGCAGGACTATGTTTCTTAAAACAAAACGCCTGGTGAACAACTAAATATAGCATGTGTTTTATCCTTAAATTACGTTTAAACGTACTGAAAATTAAGTATTAATTTGCACTACTTTTAAGGTAAATAGCAACCAAGTTAGGCATTTGTCAACTGATACTGATTGTACAAAACAAATGCCACGGTGAACATGCTTAATAAAAGAATCATATGAATTTTAAGATTTCTTTTATTCAATGTATAGTTTCTAAACATACCCATACATTTGTCAAGTCCTTTATTACAAAATTAAAAAAAGTCTCACACATTGCTCATCCACTATCAATCACAGCATCCGGCAATGCAGATCCTCAATTATTTCACCAGGCATACCCACTCCTTTATTTACATTTAGCTAAGAGTGGGCAGAGCCTGAGCGGGAGAAATGTTACAGGCTAGTTCCCCATCAGGGCCACCTCCTTTGTGATTGACAGAAGGCTGTAGGCAGATCCTATTGGCAATAGCAGGCTCCCCCTTTTCCAGGCCTGCCAGGCTGCTGTTCAGATAAAGGTCTGGTAATAGAGTTTGTGGGGCACCCCACATCAATATTTTTGTGGAGTTCCTCCAAAGGCCAACAGCATTGCAATTACTGGAGTAACAAATACACCAGAAGTATTATCTTATGCTCTACTGGTCCCAGCAATTAATGTATCTCAGGAAATTCCATCAACCAATTAGCTAACAGGTAGATGGGATAGAAAAAAACTTTAACAAAAAAATTGAGTCTATGAATACTGCTAAATCTTCTCAGCTTGTCCACCTATCGGCTAACAGGTCTGCAGGACGAAAAGAGTTTCTGGGAGCACAGGAGAGTACTCTTTACCCCACAGTCAGTCATGATTTTTGGTTGATTTTAGCAACAGAGCTTAGTTAGGAATACCATTGTAAAACATTAGTCTATTTAAAAAAGGTATAGCATTTATATATGATTTCTTACGTGTGCTAGGCTCATTACAATATTGATTTTAAAACAAAGGCACAGTTGCTCTTCAAAACTGCACTGGGGGAAGGTTTAATGCAATTTATGATTAATCTGGACTTGGGCTTTAACAGTTAGGGCAGAGGATCAGGACACATAAAAAATATTACATTTATTTTTTAAAACAAAATCCCATGCCAAATGTTTCTTCCTTTAAATAGGGGAATCTTTTTACAACAAAGAAATCCTGCAGTTACACATATGGAGACAGTGCAAAGGTAGAATCTGACCATAAGCTACAGCAAGCTATTCTATCAGCATCCCTTGGCCTAGTTTCTGAAATATAAAAATATATTGCCAAGGATACAGAAATATAAGTTAATTAGGACAAAGATCCTTAGAAAACTGATGGCTATTACAGACACAGCTTTCCTAAACAAATTATACAAAAATGATGGTAAATGGAAAGGAAGCATTTATTCACAGAATGCTTTTCTCCTGAACTGTTACAAAGCTAATAGGCAGATATGAAGATGAAAGGAAAAGAGAACCAACAATTTGGTGCCAGAATAATAGCCACCCTTAGGCCTCTGTGTCTGCAGTATGGTCCTAAAACAGAAATGGGGACACTGGTGACTGTTCATGTCTAGTAAAAACAGCTGGGCAGGAAGAGAGATTTGCAGATACCTCTCTGGCACTGACTTAAGGGGAAAACAACAGTGGTCAGACAGTTTTTTTTCTGGCTTGTCTGATTGTGTAAGGCATTTCAGGACATTCCAGAAGACCATTGCATGCTTTAGCTCATGACCCTGTGGACTGGATCACAGAGAGACGCATATTAGAATGCAGGTATGTACTGGCGTGCAGGCAGACATTATTGTTCAGGCTCTCACACATTAGCATGCATGCTCTGTGCCCAATGGCCCATTTAAAAGGGCATGTGACATGGACAGACTGCTAAGTGGTCTTCAGCTAGTTTCTGATTCCCTGTGACATGGCCTGCATTCTCACCTGTCTGGATCTCTGCCTGTCTGTTGTAACCTCACTTTTTCCTTCTGTCCTGTACCTCACTGCCTGGCTATTACCGATTTCTGTTTGCTGATTTGGTACTCTGTTGTCTGGCTGTTACCTACCTTGGCTTCTTCCTCCAACTCTGCTTCTGTCTCCTGATTTGGTACCCTGCTGTTATTTAAATTGGCTCTTGTCTTAACTATGTTTCCGTTTCCTGTTCTGGTACTCCAGTGTTGCAGTGTTGAGTCCCTGCCCTGCAGCAAACAGTCATCTGGTCCAGGCATCCAAATGCTGCTCAGATCCAGCCTGCAAATTTTGGTACTCATGCCACTCGGCTTTCTCTCATTCCATGTCACCACTTCCAGTTGTCCCGAAGGAGAGGTGCGAGGGAAGTCCCCTCATCGGCTCAGTCTCCACTCTGGTATGTGAAAGATTGCAATATACACTGAGAATTAATGTCTGATAATATATCTTTCACTGACATTATATCTATATATGGGATGATAATAATAATAATAATAATAATAATATATGAGAGGGTCATCTGCCCTTGCCAGAGTCTGTAATCTAATGTATATGGACACCTTTACAGTAGTATCCATATAGATACTGCTTAGTGCCCAGCTTAAGGGGAAGAGTTATTAATGCTGACTATACATAAATTTAACCTGCATGATGCAACTCGATCTCTGAAGTACAAGATCTTTCAACTTTGGTAAGATGAGATCCTATCTTAAAAGCTATTTCCCAGAAAGGTGGATTCTCTTGACAGGACCACCATATATGTAACATGGTACCTCTCTCTACTCCACACTTCCAGCATTGGTTGGATATATTTGGAGAAATTCTACGTATTGAGGTGGGGTACCTATACCATTTAGTCAGTATCTTAAAATTCCATTCCTGAATATAAGTTGTTTAAACATTAACACAAAGGAATGTTTTCCAATCATCTAGAGGTAACCTATAACCCAATTCACTTTCCCAGCCTCTGATCTAAAAGGTCTGCCAGAATTCCCCGTGAAGAGATAAGGTCTTAATTGTATTGTCACGTGCCTCCCGCTGTGGTACAAATCCCACCTGATCTAAATGTATCATTGACGCCACATATGGTTGAAGATGTGCAGCCAGGATTTTATCATATATCTTAAGGTTGACATTGATTAATGAGATTGGTCTATAACTTGCGCACTGTGCTGGATCTTTCTGTATTTTAGGGATCAGGGCTATGTGCGCCTCTTGCGACTGCGAGAGAAGGGACAGGCCTCAGAGATTATGTTAAACATATCTTTAAGTATTGGAATGAGATTGTCCTTAAATTCCTTATAAAAAGAACCATATAGCCATCTGGGCCAGTGCCTTTCTTTGTAGTAAGGGCTCCTATTATACCATTTATCTCCTCAGGTAAAGAGGGAGATTATGAGACTGAGTATTGTAGGATCCAATGGTGCAGTGATGTCCTATCTATATATTTTCTATGCTGGGGATACCCCATCAATTCATCATGTGTCTTTTTTTGATTCTCAATGTTATCCACCAGATTTATTTACCAGGTTATTTACCAGATTTATTACTAAATTCATATAGTAGATAAGAGGATCCCTATATCTCTGATATGCCAAGTCCAACAACTTGAGCAGATCCGCCCTTTTTTGGTGTAATTCCATAAATATAGGCCCATCTATTGAATTTTTATGTTTAAGTTCCAGAGCATGTATTTCCTGTAATAGATTTCTTATAGAGGCCTCTTTTTGCTTCTTCAGCTGAGCTCCATGTGCAACAAAGATCCCCCGCCAGACACATTTCAAAGCCTCCCATTTCACAGGCTGTATCATCATTGGTATGATCATACAGAACATTTTTGATCCCCTTAGAGATATATGATTCTCAGGTGAGGCTGGATAATAAATTCTCATACAAGCGCCATGTTGAACAGGGTTTACCAGTGGTTAGGATTTGTATCCTAAAAAAAATAGGGGAATGATCCAACCAGATCTGTGTTCCCTATTGATGCACAGGGGTTCCAGCTGAGTAGGCTATGGGACGTAAAAAAAAGTCAATTCTACTATATGACTGATGTGACAATTAGTGACAAGTATAGTCTCTCACAGATGGATTCAATTCCCTCCACAAATCGATCAACTGAAGGCTATGCAATCTTTTCTTCAGTCTGTTGACTTGGGCTAAAGAAATATGGAAGAAAAATATATTTGAAATATATTTTTAAAAAACATTCTTAATATATTCTTCCCAAATATATTGACATATATTTCAAATACTACAATTTTGGCCATATTCAATATATTTCAAAAATATATTGCAATATATTTGTGAATATATTATTCAATACATGTCCCAATGCATGCTGAAATATATTTCAAAATGTATTTTGGAATACATTGTGAAATATGCTGTGAATATATTCTAGAATATATATTAAATGCATTTATAAATGCATTTAGTAATATATTACTGTGGCCATAAATATATTTTAAAATGTATTTAGGAATGCATTGTGAAATATGCTGTGAATATGTTCTAGAATATATATGAAATTCATTTATAAATGCATTTAGTAATATATTACTGTGGCCATATAAAATTAAACCAACCTCATCACTACCGCCATCTTGATTTGATTAAGCAGTGTTCTCTAACACGCATAATGCGCATTTAAGGGTAACTTCACTTTTCTTAAGGCATTTGGGAAAATTGAAAAACCGGTTCAAATCTGGCCCATCCCCCCATCCCCCCATTCCCCAGTACTAATACCTTTCGGTGAACTGTCCTCTCTACTGGTATGGATCTACTATCTGTACCACATACAGCGCAGCCCTGATTTTGACTTTTGCTTGTAAATTGCAAGCACTAATTTGTCAGCACTGGCCATGCTGACCAATGAGAAGTGCTTTTTGACGTGTCCCAATAGGGTGTTACTTAAAATTATATTTTCATATATCAGGACAAGTAGTTTGGGCCCCCGCTTTAGTCCTTGGACTGTGCAGGTTCTTTGGTGGGCTGTGCAGACTCTCAGGTGGGCTGTTCAGGGTCTATGGTGGACTGTATGGGCTCTTAGGTGGCTGTGCAGGTTGTATGGTGGGCTGTGTAGACTCACAGGTGGGCTTTGCAGGTTCTGTGGTGAGCTGTGTGGACTCTCGGGTGGCTATGCAGGCTCTGCTGGGCTGTGCAGAGTAAATGGTGGGCTGTGTGGCTCTCAGGTAGTTGTGCGAGCTCTATGCAGGGCAGGGTTAGTGGCGGGCTCTGAGGTCTCACTTGGGCTCCCGGTATTGGTGCATACGTACTAACAATATTAGGCATGCATAAAAACATCAAAATATTGTAGACCTTTAAAAATCAGTATGAATTGAACATAGTCAACATAGTAACAGTCATGGTTCACGGTCTACCTGTCAGAGCTGATGTTTCACAGGGTCTAACTGCAGCCTAACTCTCCGGGCGCTCTGGGAGTCTCCCGCTCCCGGCCGCCCAGGAGAGAAACACTGCTTTTTTTTTGTTATTCTGACACGGAGCCATTGGCTGGCGTCAGAATAAAAACAAAATAATCAATTTCACCATAGGAATGCATTGCTAGATTCCTATTGGCTATTTCAATTTGCAATAGCCAATAGCAAACTAGCTATTGCACCTGCCCACTGCTGCAGTTCTTCATGAGGTCCCCACTAGTGATTGACAGCAGCAAAGGGCGGGTGCAATAGCTAGTTTGCTATTGCAAATTGAAATAGCCAGTAGGAATCTAGCAATGCATTACTATGGCAAACGTTTTTTTTTCTTTCTTTCTTTTTTTGTGACGGCAGTAGAACTGCCGGCCTATAGAAAACAGTTGGGTGGAGCTAGCTGTCATTGCTAGCTCCGCACAATCGTTTTCTATTTTTTTTTCTCCTTTTCTAACTATTTGTCTGTTCTGCTCGGTCCCACAGAGGTACCGAGCAGAAAATCCGAGCCGAATACCGCTGAGCGGCATTCGGCTATTTACTCACTGCTGTTCGGCATCTATAAGAATAGACCGAACAGCAGCGAGTAGCCTGCCGGAGGTTCGGCTTAGCCGATCCAGATGTTGGATCGGCTAAGTCAAACTCCGTCTGCGTGCTCAGCATGATCGGCCGACCCGAAGCCACCCGATGTACGGCTGATTTCAGCCGATATGCGGCTGAAATCAGCCGTACAAACCTGAAGTGAATAGCCGAACAACATTCGGCTCACTTCACTTCAGGTCGGTCGTTCACCCGGCTGCCTATGGCAGCTTAGCGAATAGACCCCTAAGTAATTAACAGTTCTGCAAACAATGTTGAATGCAGGATTTTAAGAGCTATGAAACAAAATGTTATATAAAATGCCAAAGCAATGCTGTGTTAGCAATTTTAAATAATAGATCTCTGTATGTTTCTACTACTTTAATAACTATCTTGTAAAATATGTAGTCAGACATTACCCTTTTTATTCTGAGCCCTGAGCTGAGGTAGATTGAAACTGAAGACTGACAAGACCGTGTCTTTATACAATACTTCTGTACATGTTTCTTATTGAATATGTTGAAGTAACTTTAAACTTGCTAATGCAGTCCTGTGTGAATTTGTTATGTGCATTTTAAATGGCACTTAAAAGTAAATTCCCCAGGAAATTCAGGTGTAGGAAAAAAGCAAACCAACCTGTTTAGGCTTAGAGTATGATGCTTGACATGGAGATGAGCGCCACACTTGAGATGAGATGGATTCTGATGCAGAGGATGGACCCACATAATTGGGTATTTTAATCTGTTTCTGTGCACTCAATTTCATTTTATTGTATTTTATCCTAAAAATTCTTGTTGGATAAACATATGCGCTAATACTATGCAACATAAAAACTAGCACTTTTAAAATTGTACAGGGCCTCGGATTTCAGAAAGTATATACTGTAATTGTTTTAGGGTTTTAAGCTCTTCTAGCCAAAACTCAGATTTTATCATGTGTGCAAATATTAAAAGATTGCTCCGGACATCAAGTTCTTACTTTAATGTCAAGGTAAGTGTAGTACAGTCATTTTACTGCAGTGTTTTAATACAAGTCAAGATCAACAAAACATGGGACAATGACTGAACTTAAATCATTAAGACTTAAATGGTGGTTAACTTTCTCATAAATGCACGAATTTTAGTGCTAATTAACATAAATAAACTACAGATAAGTTAAATAAGCTAACCTTATTCAGGCTGAGGTAACTTACATGACCCTTTTCTATTATTTTGGCAAAAAAAAAAGGTTGGACAAATATGGCTCAATCTAGATAATGGGACAATGACTGAACTTAAATCATTAAGACTTAAATGGTGGGTAACTTTCTCATAAATGCATGAATTTTAGTGCTAATTAACATAAATAAACTACAGATAAGTTAAATAAGCTAACCTTATTCAGGCTGAGGTAACTTACTGTAACGTCTCTGCAGTGCAAGCCTTGGATCACAACTGCGGAGAGGGTACCTTGAGGTTTGGTCAGTTGATGGTCTCAAATCACTCACTTAGTAACGTAGAGAAATATAGGAGACCTTTAACATCATGTAAACCGTACTGAGAGGTTGTGTATGTTAACTGAATGAAATAGGTGAGAGAGGGTTAACTTCTGCTGGGTTGTACTGTGGTGAAACCCGGTACTGCACAGGCAACCCCAGTGGACGTATACTAAGAGAGACAAGTAACTTCCTTATACTGACAGTCAGCTGGACTTGACTACAAGCAAGTTATACAGTTATTCCCTTGGTCACACAATACGGATTCAACAGTCCCGGCTTAAGTATGGATAGTACAATGTCAATGGCAACAATGTCCCCATGTACTTGCGATTTGGAAGAGTACTCCTGGATGTCTCCTATGGCTGATGGTGGTGAGCACAGCAGTCCACTCTCTAGCCATCCTGGGCGGCAATCTCAGAAATCCCTCCTGACGTGCCTTAGAGCTACCCCCTAAGTGGGGTTTGCGAGGTGCTGGTCCCTGGTCGCTGCGGTCTGCGGTTGCAGAGTGTGAATCTTCGGCGTTCACTGTTGCAAACAGTCGGACGCTGAAGATTCGTTTGGCCCCGTCTTAAGGAGCCTCGTGCGCCTGCGCTGGTAAGAGGAGGAGCCGAGGGTCGACGTGTGCGTGCGCCGCGAGGAGACGCTACAGCCCGTTGTGCGCATGCGCGGTCCCGGATCGTGATCCCGGGACGTAACGAGGTAGGCTTCTTAAACTTACATGACCCTTTTCTATTATTTTGGCACAAAAAGGCTGGGCAAATATGGCTCAATCTAGATAATTGTCCTAAGTGAGTCATTAACCCTTAAGAGCATTATTCTAGTATAGCAGATAAATGAATTACATTACCATCAACATCCAGTAGAGTTGCTTCATAGCAAGGCCAACCTCCTGGAGGGCATTTCCCTTGTTGCCATTCCATCATATGTTTCCTGCCCAGTGATGACTTCATTTTCTTTATAGCCCCTGATCCAGTCGCATTTATATCACACTGTATGTATGTGCATCGTCACCTTCTTCCCATGGCACCAAAGCAAATGTTGTCATTGTGCGCAGTGCAGTCCAAACTTCAGCAGTGCTAAATAAAAGACCTTGTGGGAAATAATGTAAAAATAATGGGTGCTGATAATAAAGGGAATCTCCACTTGCTAGAAAGGCTTTTGATTTGTATTTCTATTAGCAATGTGCCTATTTTATTAGGTTAGTTTATATTCCTGTGATGCTATGTTAACCGATTGCCATCTGCCCACTGTAAATACATGGGAGGACTGCAGACACTTCCCAGCAGGTGGATGTGCCTGTACATCATTTCTGTTCTGCAGGCGCGCGAGCAGAATCCCGCCGGGCCTGCACCAACTGTTACATAGAAGTGTTCAGCCAGCTCTACAGCCAGCCAATCGCTTGTAAAGTGCAATGTAAAGTGCGCCCACCCTCTGCTGCCGTGGCCCCCCTTCACTATCGGTTACTAGCACAGCGACTGTCTATACAGAGAATGGAGGCAAGATCAGCATTCCCCTCTGCGGATCACTCCTCTTCTCTCTCTGAAGAGGGAAGCAATGTGTATTACATCACTTCCACCTTTAGCTATCATATCTCTGGCTGCTATAGCCAGAGAAGAAGCCGGTGGAGCAGATCTCGGCTTCATCAGCTTCTTGGGGGGTCCCAAGGTGACATTAGGGGTCTTAGTGAACCCTGTCTCCATAAAGAAGACCTGTCAGTGTATATTGGCTATCACATAGGGGGCTTGTTATTCCCCTATGTGATAGCAATAAAGTAAAGTTTAAAAAATAAAAGTTTAAAAACAATTAGTTTAATATTTAAAAAATTAAACCCCGCCCCCAAAAACTAAGTCCCCCAGCACATATAAACGTAAATATGCGTCTGGTGCGTCAATGTGTGAAAACAACGCTTACGCCACACATGTTACATATTGCCGCGAACGTGGGAGTGTGAGCAATAATTTTAGGGTCATCAATCACTGTTTACACTAAATTGATGAACAGTAAAAGCGTTTAAAGCATTGCCTATGGCCAATTATAGGAATTGTAGTTTTTTTGCAATTTCGCGGGCGCGCGCAATTTTAAAGCTTGACATGTTTAGTGTCTATTTACCCAACGTGACCCCGTCTTTTATATTTTAACAAATTGGGTAATGATAATTGTTTAATAACATAATGTAGGGAAAACTGTTTTTTTCCTCAAACTTTTGTCATAGTAAAAAAAAAACCCAGTGGTGATTAAATACCATCAAAAGAAAGCTCTATCTGTCCCCAAAAATGGTATAAAACTAATTTCAGTACAGCATTGCATGACTGAATAAATGTCAAAGTACTGCAGCGCTGAATATTGAAAAATGGCCGGGACAAGAAGGGGGGAACACCCCGGTCAGCAAGTGGTTAAGATTTATTTTTCTTTCATATAGGGCTGAACTTACAAAATGTCTGCTGCTGGGAGATGAGTGACTAAATCCTCCCCTGGGCACCAGTCTGTATTGTAACAGTATTCGTGATGCACCAGTCCCTCTGCCCTTTCATAACCACTCTACATATACTGTAGTATAATGCATACACTTTATTGAGATAAAGTCTGTACTATATACATATATTGACTAAACTGTTAGAAGGTTCAGGGATAAATATTACACCACTGGAACATACTATATACTAGCACTTAGGGAGTTAGAATCACAAGACTAACAGAACTGGGTAGCAGGGCAGAGAATAATCTCTCTCTCTCTCTCTCTCTCTCTCTCTCTCTCTCTCTCTCGTGTCTGTGTGTCTGTCTGTCTATCTATCATAATTTCCATCATTATACATCCCTCATATGAAAGTGAGTGATGATTATTATTATACAGTTTTAACCAGTTGACATCCGCGGTGTTAAACCCCCTT
>NW_017308087.1:123766-151365 GCF_000935625.1 Nanorana parkeri | reverse complement strand
ATATATTGTAAATATATGTCACATATATAAATTTATTTGCTTAATATATTTGAAATATATTTCTCTTCCATGACCGTTCATGTATCTCATGACCGTTAAATGTATCCAATGTTGGGTCTAGTGTTATATTAAATTCCCCACCTAAAACTGTTATCCCCTCCATAAAATCTTCCAAGTGGTCCAATGTTATAGTGAGCATAGCAGCTTGGCCCTGATTC
Source organism: Nanorana parkeri (assembly GCF_000935625.1). NCBI lineage: Eukaryota > Metazoa > Chordata > Amphibia > Anura > Dicroglossidae > Nanorana > Nanorana parkeri. The sequence goes on along the minus strand of NW_017308087.1, from coordinate 151,147 downwards.
GGTACATAAATATTGGTCAATGTAAACATTTTTGCTTTTAATCTACATTTAAAAAAATATACCTTCCTTCTACATCGGTCAACTCCTGAACCAGAGGAAAGGGTACGGATGCATGGTTCCCTATTGCTTCTCCTCTTGACTTGCTCTGGGGACAGTTGCTAGTAAGCCAGGAAGAATAGTATCTAGTAGGTAAGGATGGAGCCGCCATTTGTCGGATATGTTTTTCCTGCAAAAATAATACTTGAACCCCTTGTTTATGCATGTCATAAAGTATCTGCAATCTCTTCTGTGGAGCATTAAGACCCCTTACATTGAGGGAGCCGAACTTAATGGTTGACATTACTGTGAGCTTTCACTAGAGCAGTATATTGTGTCACCAATAGAGCCAGTTCCTTCTGGCCACCCCTGGGGCAAGGAAAAAAGGAAAAAAAAAACTATACATATTACAATCTTTCCCTATCCCAACCCTACTAATCCCTATTCCACTATTCCTGACAGATCCATAGGGGGGAGGTAGGGTTTTGCAACCCCCCCTTCTTCTCCTTTAGTGTCTGTCATGAGTCTCATGGACTCAAACCTATTAAGCTAAGTAGCAAACCTTATTCCCTGGGTCATACCCACCCATAAGCCTGTCATATGGCCCTCTATAATACTTTTATATAGGTACTGTGGGGTAAGGGGCAAGTGGGAGCCTGAAAGATTGAGAAACATAAGATTGTGTACCATTATCCAACATTGGATATCAAAACCCTGCACTAAAACCAGTGCAATCTGCTCAAGAAAGATTGGAAAATACATCCACTTTATATATTCTTTGTGTCAAATACAACATACATTCATGTAACTGATCTGTAATGTTATATTGCAGATATGCATTTTTAATATAAATATATCATCTCAGACCTTTAGTACTTACATTTTATAGTTGATTAAAGATATTTTATTTTGTTTAACAGTGATGAAAGTAAAACTATAGGATTTATTAAGAATATGGATGTTTAGTATTCGGGTTAACTTGTTTATATATTTTCGTTTCACCTTTTAAAACACTGGAATAAATGTGACTACAGCAGAACCACATACAATTACATTAAACAGGAAAATGTTCTATCTTCAGGGGGAAAAAAGAAAGCAATGAGTGCACATTTATCTTTATTACCATCTAAACAGCATGACTAAGCTAAATAAACTACCAGAATGAAATATTATTTGTGTTACTGGACTAATTATGTTACGTTGCAAATATATTTCTTGATCATTTTAAAAGCTTTACAGTTATTTTCCTTCCCTCTCATAAACCTACAATCATTCAACTGCAGACTTTCATCTTAGCTAACATTAGTTTAATTTATTGAGATCTATTAGTTTAATTTGTGTCATTTGCTAAATAAACCAAATTTATCTTTTCACATAATGCTGAATAAAATGTGGGAGCCCTGGTAATTTAGAATATGTTCATAAAAGTAATAATACAGCATCCATTATGTAGACATTTAAGTGCCCCGGAGGGGGGACATATCTTGTCAATGGTTTCTTAACAACTGAGTGGGGCTGGGCTTCCCTGGAACTGTCAAACCTCCACCATTTGTTTCCTCTTGCCAAACTCTCTAATCCCTTACCATAACCTTCCTGCTTTTCTCTTATCCTCTCTTTATTCTTCACTCCTGGTTTCTTACTTCCGATTCACAGCTGCCTTCTCTTTCTTTTCTCTCTGTTTCTTCTTTTAAATTTGCTGGACTCTAGTAAGATGATCATGGTCTTGGAGCTCACTCCCACAAACTGGACAGAAATTTTGCCTTGGTTTTAACAATACATGTATTGTTATTAGGGCATGCAATAGCTTGCAGCCCTGTGCCTGCCTTAGCTTTGGTTGAAATTGTATTGACAGGATTGTTCTCTTTCCCTATGTATCTTTGTACTTTGAAAACTATAATAATTATTGTGAACAAAAATGTAATTATTGTGAACAAAAATGTAATTATTGTGAACAAAAATGTAGCTAAACATAAAAACCCAATATATTAACCACTTGAAGGCCATAGTGTTTCACCCCCTTCCTGGCCAGGCCATTTTTCAGTATTCAGCGCTGCGGTACTTTGACTGATGTTTATTCCGTCATGCAACGCTTTACTGAAACGATTTTCATACCATTTTTTTGAGGACAGATAGAGCTTTCTTTTGGTGGCTTTTATTCACCACTGGGGTTTTTATTTTTTACTATATAACAAAAAAAGTACCCTAAATTTTGAAAAAAAACATGTTTCCCTATAAAATGTTATGAAACATTTTTTTTCACCCCAATTTTTTGGTAAAATATAAAAGTCGGGGTCACGTCGGGTAAATAGACACTAAACATGTCAACCTTTAAAATTGCGCGTGCCCGCAAAATCGCAGAAAACGACCGCAGCCAAAATTGGCCATAGGCGACGCTTTAAACGTTTTTACCGCTCATCAGTTTAGTGTCATCAGTGATTGATGGCCCTAGAATTATTGTTCTCACTGCGACGTTCGCGGCGATATGTAACATGTGCTGCATAATGGGCGCAATCGTCGGTTTCGTACATAGGCGCACCCGACGCATGTTTGCGTGTGTATCTGGGGGGCGGGGGACTTTAAAAAAATGTTTGTGTTATTTTTTATTTATTTTTTTAGCTTCTTTATTTTTTTTAATGCTGTAATTTTTTTTTTTTTGACTTAACTTTATTGCTATAACATAGGGGACTAAGGAATCCCCTATGTAAAAAAATAATTTTCATCGATCAAAAAGTTTAAAGATTAATCGAGAAATTACTCTTTAATTTCCACAGCCCTAAAATAAATACCAATGGAAGACACATAAATATACTAATATACATAAAAAACAATCTTGGAATTTATATAAATTATCCACATTCCACAAAGCGACAGGCGAAATGAGTAATCCTCAAATATTGAATCTTTCTGGTCAATCAATTAGCTTCATATGTTACCTCTTTTGTGCCAATCTTCTCACTGGATAATGAATTAGCATCATCACCTCTGTCCAATGGGCTAGAAACTAACTTAGGAAGCAGTACAAATTGATCCAGTAAGCAGTAATAGTAAATCAGGAAGTAGCAGAACAATTCTACTAAGGTGTGTGTGTATAACAAGAATGTCTGACCAGAATGACAAATCCTTTAGCAAACTAGTAACAGTACAATAGTAATATTTCGTAGTATTTTAGCTGTTTATCTGTAGTTTCACTTTAGGTTGGCTAGATTGGAAAATTATATCTTGGATACTAGACAAGGAAAAATCTTTTAAAAAAACAAGAATAAAATGATTTAAAGCCCCTTTTCATGTTTTAGTACCATACTATTGAATGAGGAACTGTATAATCAAAGAGACAACACACACATCAACCCAGAAAGTATACAGAAAAATAAACAAGAATGCTGATGCTAAAACCTCAAATAATCTTTATGAACCTTTCACTGGTATATCTCCATTACTCAATTACCAAAAAATCTCAGACATTCGAGGACCATAATCAGTAATGAATTGCATGAAAAATTTGAATCAGAACAAGGCACTTTTTTTCTTTGACCTAGTTCACAAGATTGAAGAGGGGTTCAATTTCTCTGATATCATGAATGATATTATGTACGCACACCTGGCTGCATCCTAATGTTATATTATATTACAATATTGATATATGTTTGAAGGTATCCTGAGGCAGATCGTGCGCTTCTCATATCTGATCACCGTCGTTTTCTCTCTATCCTCTCTGTTGTCCTTGACCGTTGCTGGGGATGACTCCCCAGCAGTGCGGATCCACTCACAACTAATGTCCCACTTATGGTATTTATGTATGTATTTGATTGTTTAATTTTTTCAGTGGTTGGTCAATTATGATTTAAATATTAATATACTGATTGACATATCCATGTGAACTTTAAAGGTTACCTCCGACTTCCTGATTATATGTGATTATTGTCATTATTATGTTGTATTATCCCTAATTGCATTTTTTGACACCTTAAAAGCCCCATCTATTTCTATTTTTTGTTGTATACCTATATTAGGGGTGTGGTGTCCTTGTTAATGTAGTGATTGAAAACATTTTGCACTATCACGAATGAAGCACTACTAAAATTCTGCTGAAAGGGTTAACATTTTACCACTTTACTCAGTTGCAGATGAATTGCCTTTTACTACTGGATCTAAAATCTGTGCAAACATTATGGTAAGATGGAATAAAAAATGGAAAAATATCTTGGAATGATATAATAGTGGCAATAAATATGATTATTATTTTTTTTTTTCACAAGTAAATTTTTTATTGTGTTTATACATGCCATGGTTACAAACAACAAATATCGAAAACAGGCATTGAGGTATACATAAAGTAAGTTCAAGCTTTGGAGCGGGGATAGGGGGATGTGTTTCCGTGGATCCAGTCGTTCCAGCTCGTCAGTGGATAGTTGCCAGTGCAGCTGGCATGATCCACCCGTCAAGCCCCTGAGGACGGGGGCAGAATTTGCCTCCTACGGAAACTCAAGCGTGTCTAAAAAGTTGCGTAAGTGTAAGTGATACTACGTGGAACTTAACTTGGTTCCCTATCGGAGGATTGACTGCGTTGGGGTTTCCCGTCTGCAAGGGCTCACCAAGCTAGTTTTGTATGGTTGGTCCTGAACAGCAGGACAACCTAGGTATGTGGGAAGGGAGGGGGGGGTTGGAGAAATAGATTGGGAGAGAGGAAGGTTAGCGGGAAGAGACTGGAGGGGCAAGTGGGATAGGGGTAGGGAGGTTACAAATAGGGGCCTAGAGGAACAGGGGGAGGAAAAGTGTAAAGGAGAGATTGGAGTAGAGAGAGTGAGAGAGAATAAAAGAGAGAGAGTGAGAGAGAGCGCCTCGTCCGCTTCCTTTGGTCCCCCATATAATAATGGGAAAGGGGGAGTGCGTGATCCTTCATCAGGTTGGGGAGTGTTGTCTTTGGTTGTGTCAGGAAAAATAGCAAGTCGTCCGCGAATGCCGCCACTTTAAATTCCTTGCATGGAGTGGATGTTGGGGTTAGAGCGGATCCTCCGAAGAAAGGGCTCCAGGGCTGTTCGGTGAGACTATTATGGAACTATGGCAGGGGCTATGAAGGTAGCAAAGCGTGGGGGGGAAGCAGTAGTGGGACGCCGTGTAGTTGACACTGCCGAGGCAGGAGACTTATGCTCCCGTTCTATTGTCTATAGTAGTTATGGCGCGTTGGCTTCCCGGGTGCTCCGGTATGTCCGCTCGCCTATCCGGAGCCCCCCCTCCCCCTCGCATGTAACTATGACCCTTGTCGGTTCCCCCCGGGGGCGTAAGATGGAGAAATACATCAGGAGCTCCAGGCGGACACAGCTGAATGACATGGTCAGCATATGTAATATAAAGAAACGGTGGAGCCCGTCTTGGCGCTCCACTTCCGTAGATAAGCCTGAAGTCCAGCCCTGATGCTGCTTTCCATGGGCCTCGCGGCCTGGCGCTAATGGGATTGCCCCATCTCCCGAGGCTCCACCCCTCCCCCCCAGCGAACCGGGCCTCAGGGATCTCCGTGGGTACCCGGAGTACACCGCCCAACATCTACCCGTGCTCTGCTGCAGCTCACTCTCATGTAGCAGACCGTATAGGAGCGTGATGGGGCAAGGGAAACATAAAATAGCAACGTTGGTCTAGCGATCTTAAAACATTTCAGCTGGTACATTACAACCACCTTCCCTATGACAAGCAGCATATACAGTGTTAGATATCGGGAAGCCAGGGAGAGGGGGGCGGGACAACGGGGACCAGGGTTAGGGGTAGAGGGGGAGGGGGAGCAAGGGAAAGGTTCACTAGGGTAGACAGGTACATAGTGCAGAAAAGGGGATATCTCACTAAGGCATCTAAGGCATCGGAAATCCGTATGAATCCGTATGAAGTCCCAGGCAGGAGTCCGTATTCTTCTCAGCCGAACTTGAGGCTTGTGCAGGGGATGGTCCAACTAGGCTCAGCTGCAGCGCTAGAGCGTGGGTTCGGGTTTGTAAGGGGGGTTCAACAGTACCCGTTAAGGGCCCACAGGCCATGGCAGGATTGTGGGAAGTATGGAGCTCGATTGTGTCCGGTGTTTGTGGGTGAATATGCCGAAGGGGACAGGATAGAGGAGGAAGAGCAAAGTGGTAGGTGAGTAAGTTGTGGATCCATGTGGGCGTTCAGGTGGTGACCGAATGGCATCAGATTGAGCAGGGGTTGTCGCTATGGAAGACTGTGGCATAGCTGGTGTTTCCGGTTGTCTGGTCTGCTTACCGGCGGGGCGATGTGTCTCCATTCCCTGGTCGGGATGGGGACATCTGTCGGCTCGGTGACGGCATTGGCGGAGGACGCTTGTCCAGGGGACGGAATTCCGCGTACCACTCGGGGAGATCCATATAGGGGATGCCGAGTTGATTGCAGAAACGGTGTAGCTCTGCAGGAGCCGTGAGGAGGAAGGTGCGGCCGGATGATATAGCTGCTAGGCTAAACGGAAAGCGCCATCGGTAGTTAATTCCTCGAGAGCGGAGGACTTGTAGTAAAGGTCTCAGTGCTCGTCTGTGTTGCAGTGTAATATGGAAGAGGTCTTGAAATAGCTTGATTTCGGTTCCATGGAACATGATGCGTTGGCACTCTCTGGCTCTTCTGAGGATGTCCTCTTTCAGGAGGAAGTCCACCAGGCAACACACGATGTCCCGTGGGGGATCGGTGTCTCGGCCTTTAGGACGCAAAGCCCTGTGAAAGCGTTCCATGTTGACTGGCGATTCCGGTGGCCTTTCCAGCAGATCGTTGAACACATGGGTCACGGCGGATTCCAGTTGGTCCGTGTCAACGGACTCTGGGATGCCTCTCACGCGGATATTGTGTCTGCGGCCGCGGTTATCCAGGTCCTCAAGGTGCCGGTGCATTTCTATCATGCGAGCATTTTGTTCCGCGAAAGACCGGCTGTGGCGGTTCAGGGTTGCGGTATGACGGGAGGTCTCTTCTTCAACTGTTTGAAGGCGACCCGACAGTGACCGCAGGTCCGACTTCAGCTCCGATATCTCTGCCGACAAGGTGGATTTAATGTCCAGAGCGATGGAGTTAAGATCTGACATGCGTGGCATCTGTCCCATCAAAGTGAGTAGGTCCGGGTGCGGATGGTGCAGCTCATCTAAGGAGTGTCTACTCGGGCTACTGTTTGGTGAGTATGCCTCCGGCGAGGATGGCGCCACTTTCTCCATGAGGCCGTCCGGCGGTTGGGATCGGAACATCTCTGGTAAGCTTTGTCCTGCTTGGGAATTTGCACCCCTCGGGACCTTGGCAGCTGGGGTGTTTTTCCCGGTTTTCCCCATGATCGCAGATGGGTCAAGCCCCCGTGAAAGCTGATGTTAGGGAGCCCAGGTGTCGGAGGAAAAGGATTAAGCGTCCATCTTGGATCCGCTTCAGGTCACGCCCCCCATAAATATGATTTATTGATCTGAAAAATGTATGTGGAAACAACTAAGATTACTGATTACTTAAGATTAGTGAATGTCAAGCTTACTGAATTTAGTTGTGGTCCAAATTATATCAGCAAAGCAAGGGCACTACTCAATTATCTAAGTAGATAAATGAAAATACATTGTACTAGTGTTCTGCTGCTGAGGAGGAAAACAAGATTGGCAAAACATTGTTGTTATTGATGTCAGAAAGATGAAAGTGGTCATGATTCCATATTATTGAGAATTGTTAGATTTGGAGTTAGGCCACAAAGATGAGATGATCGAATAGAAGTGGCAGCCTAACAGTGAACAGGAGGATAAGGGGAGGCTTTGTATTTTAAAAAAAAGAAGGCATGGTCACTCTTTCTTTAGTATCCTCATTGTTTTGCTTCTTACCAGTAGGTATGAGCTTCAAGTGTCAAGTGTCTGGAAAGGAAGCAAATGTTTTTACCCAGTTACAACTTTTTTGCCACCATAACAGCTACCTGGTCAGAAAGCTGGTGTGCCAATCATTGACTGCCTCAACTGGAAATCTGTTCCAAGCATCCACAGCTCTTTCAGTAAAATACTCTTGATTATTGTTTGGAAATTGTCCACCAAAAGTCTTTCGACGATAATCGATTAGTTGATGGCAACGATTTTTTTTACTGTACTCCTTGCTGAACTTTCTTGAAGGATGAGGCTGGAAAACTTTTTTGAATCGTACAAAAATGTATGGATTAGTGCCGTTTTCGTATGAAAAAAATCAACATGCCCAAACGAAAATCCGTTCTGTCGATCGATGCAATTTGGTAAGTATTGCTAACGAACGATTATCGAAAAGACATTGGTTTGTGCATGATGGGCTATTTGAGCTAGAATCGAAACAGGGTTCTTGGCAGCAACGAAAATTCATGAACAAAAATCCAGTGTATGGCCAGCTTTAGGTTATTCATAAGATATTGAGCAAAACCACTTTATCTATGCACCACATCCCCACAAATCTGTAGTGTACAAACATTTTATAAACATTGTGTATCAACATTAGTTTATTTATTCAGCTCTATTAGTTTCATTTATGTTATTTGTTAAAGAAACCAATTTTATCTCTTCATATAATGCTGAATAAAATGCGGGAGTCCTGGTAATTTAGAATATGTTCATAAAAGTAATTATGCAGAATCCGTTATGTAGAAATTAAAGTGCCACGGAGGGGGAACATATCATGTCAATGCTTTTCTCACTTCTGGTTTATCACTTCCTATTCACAGCTGCCTCTTTCTTTCCTCTCTGTTTCTTCTTTCACATTTACTGGACTCTAGTAGGATGATCATGGTCTTGGCGCTCACTCCCACAAGCTGGAGCAAAACCACTTTGTCTATGCACCGCATCCCCACAAATCTATAGTGTACAAACATCATCAATTTTTACTGTATAGGACTTTCAGTGCTACAATTATAAAACCATAGTTCACTTATGTTTGCTTGTATAAAAAAAGTATACATTTTATTTCCATATACAATACACTGTTAAACAATGACACTGTTAGATTACAGTGTTTAGAAGATTGTCCAGAATATACAATAAACTCCTGCAGAATATTTCCAATATCCATATTAGTGCTTGATTGAACATTCATTAAAGTAAATATTAATACAGACATCAAAGAGTTGCTAGAAGGGATCAGCCATAAGCATATTCTCAACGGGTTTTGCAGTTTTGGGTTAATACTTCTTCAGGGCCAATGGCAAATGCAACATTCCACATATTCTTAACAGGGTCCATATTATAAAAATAATATTTAATATCACTTTCAAATGCATTAGTGAAACAACTTACATAATTAAAAACATTTTAAGAGTGCAGTGTATAGGTTAGACCCGTGGTTTCCCTATTCAATTCATACCCCTTCTCTCCACCTCACATGCAGGGCAAACAGCACAGAAGGACCAAATTAGGAGGAACTCCCCAGGCAGTCCAAAAAGAGAGGTATAGGGATCCTTCCTCAAAAGTAGAGACATGTCTTAGATAATTCCAGGTAAAAGAGGTTAGGAGTTCAGTAAAGAACCTAGGCTGTTATATATAGCTGATTACTTTATAAATGATATATTCTAAATCTTTTTGGGTAACCATATCATATAACACTATAGCAAATTATCAATTATCACTTTAAAGAATGGTCTGTGTTACTCCCAAGAGCATCTAAACACTTAGGGGGTTATTCACAAAGCTGCTGAAGGATCTAGCTGTAGCATCGGCTGATCCTTCGGCTAGCTTCAGCCCAAGGACCCCTTCGGTTCAGTAGAACCGAAGGGCTGCTGTACAGGCTATTCACTATAGCCCGTACAGCTCCCGAAGTTGGCCGAGGGGATCAGGTCGAACCGAAGGCATATGCTTCGGCTCGAATGAGCCCAGGTGAAACTCGAAGCTAGCTGACAGCCTGCTTCTGACATTTGGGTGGAGCCAGCCGTCATCTCATGGCTGGCTCTGGCCACTTGCAAGGAAAGATCAGCGTCCCTGGTTACCAGGTAACCAGGGATGCCGTTCTGTCATTACACTGAGAACCTGGCTCTAGCCTGGTGCTGGAGGTGATCCTCCCCTGCTGGGCTGCACGGTGGGCTTGATATCCTGCTGGCCCAGGGGACTGGTGGACCAGGGAGCTCCATCCCCATGAGACAGTGGTGTTCGTGGCTCAGAGGGTGCCCGTTGCTCTGCAGCGTGTAGTCGCTCTGCAGCGTGTAGTCGCTCTGTACCAGAGTCTGTGCACCCCGGTATGCCAAAGCCTGCTGCATGACACCGGGCTAGGCTTGCAAGATAGACTGTTTTTCTATTCTGATTGGTACCACAGATGGTATCGGCTATTCACTCACTGCTGTTTGGCATCTATGAGAATAGGCCGAACAGTAGCGAGTAGCCTGCTGGAGGTTCTGCTCAGCCGATCCAGATGTTGGATCGGCTGAGTCGAACTCCTTCTGCACTTCAGGTTTGCCAAACATGCTGAGCATGTTTGGTGGACCCGAAGCCAGCCGCAGCAAGCCGATGTACGGCTGATTTTAGTCAGTGTACGGCTGAAAACAGCCGTACAAGCCTGCGGTGAATAGCCGAACAGCGTTCGGCTCACTTTACTTAGGGTCAGTTATTCACTCGGCTGCCTGTGGCAGCTTTGTAAATAACCCCTAAGACACTGCAATATAAATCCTCCTCTTTATGTAAAAAGATAGATGGAGAAATCTATCAAACATATTTTATAGGGTAAACTTCCAGGTTCATATACTAGAAAGTCAGTTACATTACTTGCCCATATATTCCCAATTCTCTCTGAATTACCTCTCTTAATTTCAAGCCAGCAATACAGAGCTCCTCATTCTTCAGCGATGCACTAAGGCTAGCTGTAACGTTTGAGCGAGTTTGGCTGAGGATCTCAGCTGCGTAGAGGCTTTGTGGATGGGGGTTCACACTTACACTCTTAGGGGTCTATTCACAAAGCTGCCGAAGGATCTGGCCGTAGCTTCGGCCGATCCTTCGGCTAGCTTCGGCACCAGGACCCCTTCGGTTCAGGAGAACCGAGGGGGTGCTGTACGGTCTATTCACAAAAGCTCGTACAGCCCGCGAAAGCAGCCGAACCATTAGCCGAACCCAACCGTGCAATGTGCACAGATGCAGAGTCCAGGATGGTACTTGCGGTTGGGGTATTCAGAGCCTTCCAGGAACACAGGGCGAAGGGTCACTGCTGTGCTGGAAGAAGACCGGGTTACTATGCTATGTGCTTCAGCAGAGGTATGAGCCCTAAGGAATTGCTCAACGTTCTACCTCACTAGAACATTGAGCAAGTGTGCCTTCCAGGCTTTTATGAGTAGGCAGGTGTGTTGGGGCGGAGCAGTCAGCAGAGGCCCTCCTGAACGTCTCCTAGCAACGGGATGCTTCCGAAGGGCCGGGCTGCTACGCCCTCACTCCTATGTGTGATGAGTCCGAGGGAGACGTCTGGAGGGAGGAGCCGAGTACGCAAGCCTGCCGGCCCGTCTCCTAGCAACGAGACGGCGCCGCGGCTGTCTGAGGAGACGGGGCTCGGGTTCGTGACACTAGCCCACAATAAAACTTGTTTCACCACATCCTCCCTTTTTATGGCTACCCACCAACAATGGTTGCTACCCCCAAGCCTTGGCATGTGATGTCACTGGGGTGTGTATACCACCCTGTGCATGTGTATTCCCACCTCAGACCCATCAAAGTCTGCTGTCCATCCTCCACAAACCATAGTATGGCTCCCAGGCAGATCCGGGAAGTGACGTCATGGGTGGAAGTGATGTCAACCATGTCCTGACCATCCTCAGACACAAACACCAGGGGAAGATGCTACATCCCACCACCACCCCCACAGCCAGGGAGCTAATTTCCTTCTTTACCTCATGATTATAGCCCTGCATAGGAAACCATGTGCCATTTTTTCAACAGGGCAAGGTGTTAAAGGGCTTCCCAACCAAAAATACAGTATATTTAGGTCCATGGGGACATATGTAGGGAGGTGAACAAAAACCTGGCAGGAAACAAGGCCATGGGGACTGAGGGGTCTATTCACTAAGCTGCCGTAGGCAGCCGAGTGAAAGACCGACCTGAAGTGAAGTGAGCCGAACGCTCTTTGGCTATTCACTTCAGGCTGGTACGGCTGATTTCAGCCGTATATCGGCTGAAATCAGCCGTACATCGCGTGGCATGCTCGGCTGACCCGAAGTGCAGAAGGAGTTCGACTCAGCCAATCCAACATCCAACATCTGGATCGGCTGAGCCGAACCTTCGCTCTAGTTTACTATTGGCTATTGCAAATTGAAATAGCCAATAGGAATCTAGCAATGCATTCCAATGGGCAAAATTTTCATTTTTTTCTATTCTGACACGGCTCCGTGTCAGAATAAAGAAAAAAAAGAAAAAGCAGTGTTTCTCTCCTGGGCGACCGGGAGCAGGAGACTCCCGGAGTGCCCGGGTGAGTTTGCTGTCTGGAGATCAGTGTCCCTTTTTAGCTGGTAACCAGGGACGCTGATCTCTCTGCAAGTGACCGGAGCCAGCCGTAAGATCATGGCTGGCTCCACCCAGCTGTCAGGAGCAGGCTGTCGGCCACCCAATGGCCGGCCGCTCGGCCATCTTCGGCTTTAAGCACGGCTCAGCCGGCAACGTTCGGGAGCTGTATGGGCTATATTGAATAGCCCGTATAGCAGCCCTTCGGTTCTACTGAACTGAAGGGGCCCTGGGGCCGAAGCTAACCGAAGGATCGGCCGAAGCTACGACTAGATCCTTCGGCTGCCTCGTGAATAGACTCCATAGTTTTCACATGAATGGCTTAAATCTACTAATTTCATTAAGACCAGGGGAGTCCATTGCTTTTAGTAAATAAATCCATTTACTCACCCGTCTTAATATTTGTTTGTGCTAGCTACCTCCTTTGCTATTCTCTGGTATATGTTCTAATACTACAGTACAAACCTCCTATATATAGTGTCAAAATTATGCCTTATTCCCATAAGTCTGCTGATAAGTGATAAGTGTCACAATCTTGCCATTTTGAATTAGATAGATATTGTCATTTATGCATCTGCGGAGCTCCCTCTTGGTTTCACCCACATACAAAGCTCTGCACTTATGCCACATAACATAGATGACTCCTTTTGTAGCACAACTCTAAATGTATGGAAATTAGCAGTTTCACATTGGAAATAATAGTTTACTTATCCGATGTAACCCAAGAGCACTGGTTGCATGCATTGCATCCAACAGTGCCCACAAATTCCTTCTTGTTTGTCTAGTATTGTTGGTGTGATAACTCTGGAACAATAGGTCCCTTAACAATCTGGATCTTCTGGAAAAAAAATTTGGAATATTTCCTGACATAATTTTGAACTTTTTCTTCAGACGTGAGTGGGTACCAATATTTTTTTAGAATTTTCTTAAATGTATTCCGGTGACCTGAATGGGTAGTTATTACTTTAGTAGTACTAGTGTTAGATCTTTCCCGATGATTGGATAGCAGGTCATCCCTCATCCCTTACTTCCTAAGGTTAGTTTTTAACTTTCCTTCTGATAGTTTAAGGTCATGACCCCATGTTCTTGTCATTAGCTTCATATTGAAGATTTATTCACTGAATTTCGAGTTTTTAAATACCCCCTCCCACACACACACACCTTATCTCTATTTCCCCTGAGGCTGCATTAGGTCAGGTTTTCTGATCTGTCTAAAGGTGGCCATACACTGTACAACCATTGCAAAACCTTAGTCTTGCGATGGTTGTAAAGTACTTAAAAAAACGTACGATCTGCCCATCTTGGACAGGCAGATTGTACTCTCAATCATCGCAAGCCCGCCCCCCTGAGGGGCGGGCTTACGATGACTGTAATGAGGGGCGGGCTTACGATGACTGCAAACGGGCAGTGTGCGCGTGCGCACACCGGCCCGTTCGGCAGTTGTCGAACCAGCAGGCCACTAACTCGCCGAGAATCGTGCGATTCCCGGCGGGTTTTTCTAGCATGCTGGTTCGACGGATGACGTGCGACCGTACAGTAGAAACGGTCGCACGCCTTCCATACACTGCACGATTCTTGTACGATCGCGTGATTTCCCGCGATTATCGTACGAGAATCGTGCAGTGTATGGGCACCTTTAAACTCCAGGCCTTGCACCTTTTTTCATTGCCCATTTCTAGACTTTATTCACTTTACCACACTTCATTTTCTAATCATTTGAAATGGGCACCCCCGAAATGTTTTTCTTCTGTAGCCCTGGCCAATATTTTAGCCCCTATATTGTAAGAAAATAGTTTTTTTCCCCTAAATGCATTATTTTGCTTTGACTAATTTCCTAGCAATGCTAATTTATGTTTTATGCTACAAACACTCCAGGAATATGCACTCTGTTACACCTCCATGCCATCAGCAAAAAGGCATGGTTCCCATTTACAACAATACTCTCTATCTTTCCTTTACCCAACTGTGGATCCACTCAGGGGCATCCTGAGGCCTGGTGTCAGGTGTCAACCGGAGACTGGGTGACACCCCACCGTGACATCATCGCACATGCGCGGCCATCCTATTGACTCCTGCATAGGCCATCTTGGTGATGGACGCCGGCAGAGAGAGGAGGGGGCAATCACTCGGCGGGATGAGGTATGCCGCCGGGTCCCCTCTTCTCTCCCGACACTGTACGGCTTTCGGTCAATGACTGAGTGCCCAACTTTCCAGAGGGGGTGACACCTAAATGACTGACAGTCATTTTGGTGTCACCCCTCCATTGGTGTCACCCGGGTGTGGGCGGCACCCCCCTCAGCGCCCCTTGTGACGCCACTGTATCCACTAAAGCACCCAAGTCTTAGCTTGAATAACCTTTTTATGAAATGATGTGCAACAATAAAATCATGTTAGGTTTTGTCCACAGCATCACCCTGGCCCAAGACATTTGTTGTATATTTAAAAAAAAAATCAATTCGATTAGTCAGACATGATCTTCCCTAAGTAACAGCATGATGATATGGGTCCAGAAAAGTGTGTGCTTTTAAATTACCTTTTTTTTTCTCCTTATTTTTAGGAGAGATTTTAATTAGTAGTTTTCTTGTGGATAGGTACAGTAATAGCTACCTGACAGTCATGAGGAACTGTTGGAAGAAATTGCTGAAAAAGATCCATTAATGGTTTAGCAACAATATTTCAAAATGCTCGCTCATCTGCTGCCTCAGCCTGTAGAAAACCTGGAAATAAGCCTGCACTGCTAGAACTAATATTATTTCTCAGTTTGCTTTTACTAGCAACATCTATTTCCAAGAAGACTAAACAGAAGTAACCATTTAAATGGTTTGCTACATTCTGTTCTCCCTCAATATAAGTATTGTACCCACTTTTAATTTTGTTATTTTACAGTTTACTTTCTTTTTGTCACTGATATAAACATAAAAAGGTTTTGTCTCCTTTCTTAACAAACCTAGCTGCCAATTCATCTTCTTTCTGTGCTTTAGTAGCACTGGTAATATGTATGGCCTACTTCTGTGTGTCCTGTTGTAGACACATCAGCTACAGTTTCTGTTTCCTTGTGTCTCTTGTGATATTGGGGGGAATCTAGCACATATGATGAGTTCTTAAGAACCAGTCATGAAGCCATTTTCACATAACAAAGGACAGTCTTTTATTAATTCCAGACAGAAAAAGGAAATCCAACAAGCATAGCTTTCTTCAGCATACATATCTGCTCACCCTTCACAGGTTGTCCTGTTCAGTGTCCCAGTCCCAGTCCCAGGACCTTACTGTTTTCCTCAACAGGATCTCTTCGGGAATACACTGGGCACTTTGAGCAGCTTTCAGCAGCCTTTGATTTCACACCCATACACCTTGGGTGCCTGGCTATCTCAGCCTCATACACATACACAGTCTCCTGGCTTCTGGGTGGAGTCCGCCTGACTCCTGGACACAACCTGTCCCTCTTCCTAGCAGGAGCCCTGAACACACTCCAGCACCCTCTTCATGAGGGATGCACACAGGTGCACAATCAGGTGCTGGCTGCCACTAAAGCATGGATCCGTGAATGGAGATTTCATCCCACCCAGAGCTCTAAGAAATCTCCTGGCTCCAGGATCCCAACTATGATCCAGAAAACCTGGAAAGGACTGAGAAGCCAGCTCTTTCCTGGTACAAGCAATTGCTTCCTGGAGCCACTCAGCCCCTCTGGCTGAGAATCCTAGGTGACATTTAGGCCACCTAACACCGTGGTATTGCCACGCAATGCCACACTCCTTTATGTGGATTTTTTTCTCCCTTACTATTCTGTATATAAAAAAAAAGAGAAAGAAAAAAAAACACTGGTAAACTACAACCACTGTTACAAAAAGAATACCAAAAAACTGATCGAAAACTAGCTACATAAAGGCCATAAGAAGAATAAAAATAACTTTGAAATTTATCGCATACTAAAATATTTTTTAAATGTACATAAAAAATCCACAAAATTCATCAACATTCCTTATTAATATTGACAACATTGAAAAATAACTGACAACATTGTCAAAGCACATTTTTCCTGTCAATTGGACCATACACATTAGCAGTTATGCACATCTGACAAATCTAAAAAAAAAAAAAACAATTATCATATTGCAACAAATCATTAATACAACATAGCAAAATAGTGATTGTTTCATTTATAGCTGCTTAATACAAATCTGAAATGCAGATCATAATACTCTCTATATTGATTCGCAAGCCTTGGATGAATTCTGAACACCACAGCCATTAAGTGAAATTATCACTATACATACTGCAATTATTATAAAACGGCTTTCACCATGGCCATGAATATGCTTCTGTTGGGGAAAAAAAATTCTAATCCCATAATTAATGACAATACCTATGGAATTAGTAGTCCATAAATGTCAGTCATTATTCATTGATTGGTACAGACAAAATGAGGTAAGATAGAATACAAATTTTTGCCAATTGACCATCCAGTCGGGTTGTATATCTAGTCATATATGCCCACATCTCCAATAGGACTTTATGAACTGCAACCCTATGATGTCAATAATATGTGAATTACATATGTATTATGCTTTCATACCACTATGAAAATGGGAATGTAAGTATCTTTTTTTATATTGAAAGCATCCAATTGAAGCTGACAGGCTTCTTGGGGTATATTGCCCAATAACCAACCCCATTGTTTTGCCAACAGGTGCACAAACAGGTGCACAAACAGTATGTAGGATCCAAATGTTAGTAGTGTCATTAAGTCTCATATAGGTTAGCTGTGTATGTCCCCAGAGGAAAGCCACCAGCAGCAGATATCCATGTGAGCAGCAGCAGCAACACTTAATGAACTTGTCAGTGGAACTGGACGTTTGAAGCATGTCTGCACATTTCAATCACTCTACTTGTGGACTTTGTGAGGACTAGGGAGGGCTCACCATTCAGGACTTATATAGACCCTAACTAATATTAACCCTTGATGTGCCCTCCCCACTAACAGGAATGTGTAAAAACACATAATTGTAAAACAGGTGAAACTCGAATAATTAGAATATCGTGCAAAAGTTCATTTATTTCACTAATGCAACATAAAAGGTGAAACTAATATATGAGATAGACTCATTACATGCAAAGCAAGATAGTTCAAGCCGTGATTTGTCATAATTGTGATGATTATGGCTTACAGCTCATGAAAACCCCAAATCCCCAATTTTAGAAAATTAGAATATTACATGCAATCAATAAAACAAGGATTGTACATAGAACAATATCGGACCTCTGAAAAGTATAAGCATGCATATGTACTCACTACTTGGTTTGGGCCCCTTTTGCAGAAATTAGTGCCTCAATGCAGCGTGACATGGAAGCTATAAGCCTGTGGCACTGCTGAGGTGTTATGGAAGACCTGGATGCTTCAATAGTGGCCTTCAGCTCTTCTGCTAAAGCAATGTCCAAAATTCCTAAAAGAAAGCTAAGGCACAAGTGTAAACTGTTAAAACAGCAAAACTTACTAAACAGTAAAGACAAATATATTTTTTTAATAAACTATATCATAAATATATAAATATTTAGAAAAATTACAGGAACTTCAAACCATGTGGCCTTTCCTTAGAGAGCCCAATCCCAAGCCTTTGTTCCAGCTCAGAAATCCTGAGGTGCATCCAGGAGAATGCTTCCTGGACCTCAAAAGGATACATGACATCAGGCACTGTTTGGGAAAATGACAACAAAGAAACTTATCAAACAAATGCCAATATGTCACCTAACAATAACATAACATTATTTACACTTAGGCTAGGGAGAGGTTATTATACTGACTAACATAGATATGTGTTTCCCTAAAAGTTCTAGTCTGGCTAACTGAGCCCATAAATTTAAACGTAGCTTACTGATATTACTGGCTAATTAACTGGGTTAAGTTAGTTTGCTGTACTTGTTAACCAGTTGACATCCGCGGTGTTAAACCCCCTTCCCATCCAGGCCATTTTTCAGTATTCAGCGCTGCAGTACTTTGACTGACATTTTTTCCGTCATGCAACGCTGTACTGAAATTAATTTTATACCCTTTTTTGGGGGACAGATAGAGCTTTCTTTTGGTGGTATTTTTTTACCACTGGGGTTTTAATTTTTTGCTATATTAAGGAAAAATTATTATTAATTACTATATTCAATAGTAGTAATTCCTTCAAGGAAGGGGAGTTACACAGGCATATAAAGCCTTTCCACAACCACTCACAAAACAAAAAGTCTCCATGAGTTTGTTTCTTACCAGAGATATGTCCAATTCTTTTTTCCTTTTTCTCAATCCTTCCACCCAAAAAAACACCATTATGACGTCACGTCCGGTGTAGGGGTCGTTTGCGCAAGTAGGTGTGCATCTGCCCAAAGAGAGGCTTGAAGCGCATGCACATAAGGAAAGGAGTCTCAAAGAACAGTAATCTAAAAATGATATGTCACTTCTTGCCAGGAAGTCTTAAATAGATATAGACATCAAAATAATTTAAACCCTTTCTAACCATGGAACCAGCACTATCAATGCATTCCAAGGCCTCTCTTTGGGTAGATGCGGACGTACACGCACACACAGCCCCTATGCCAGACGTGACGTCATAATGGCGTTTTTTGGGGAGCCCGGTGAGGAGAGATACATAATGGGGTTGAGACATGGACACTCTCAGATGGTTGGAACTCAGGATTGATAAAAAGGAAAAAAAAATTGGACATATCTCTGGTAAGAAACAAACTCATGGAGACTTTTTGTTTTGTGAGTGGGAGTACCCATGTGGAAAGGCTTTATAGGTTCATAGCCATCAGAAATAAACTGAAGAGAATGGAACGATTGTGCAAGCATCTCCTCGCACACCCAGCCAGAGAAATGTTGTAGTTGGGAGGCAGGAAAATAAAGCCAAGGATTAGAAAGAGCTAAGCCTCCAAAATCCTTAGGTCTCTGTAAATTCACTAATTTCAATCGGGCCTGCTCTCATCTCCAAATAAGGTCCTTGAAAATACTGTTGATTTGCCTAAATTTTTTCATGGGAACCAAATTGAGGAATTGTGCAAGATATACAACAATTGTGGCATCCAGATCATTTTGATCAAATTGACTCTCCCGGCCACTGAAAGGGGTAATTTGATCCAGGCATCTCTTTGAGATCTAAATTTATGCAATAATGGAAATAGATTAAGTGTGGCATAGTCTACAAGTTGCAGAGACATCTGGATACTGTCACGTACCTGGTTGGAGACGGAACGTGTGAGGAGGCCTCCCTTGCATCTCCTGAGGACTCTGGAGGTGGGAACAGAGTTCTGGCAGACAATGAGTGGCACAGGTGCCAGTGGTGTTAATACCGTGCAAGCTGAAGATTTGGTTCTGTAGCAGAACTGGGGCAATCCGAAATCCACGGTCAACAAGCCGAGGTCATACCAAGCAAGCAGATAAGGTACACAAGGATGAGGCAGAGGCAAGTCCAGTAAACAATCCGTGGTCGAGGGCAGATTGCAGGCAAGAATGGTCAAGGCAGATCCAGGTCAAAGCAAGCAGGCAGGTAATCACAGGAAACAGGAATCAGAGGACACATGAATTCAGGAGGGCTGAAGACAATCCACCAATATGGAGGTGTGCAGGCTGAGCTTAAAAAGGGAAGTCAATTAATCAAGTGAGTCACTGCCTGTGCGCCATTTGGTGCGTCTTTCCGTGGCTAGACTGTGGCGCGCAAGCGTGCAAGTGTCCTCCGAACAGTACGGAAAACTGGACATGGCGCATGCGCAGAAGCAGAGGATTACTGACAGATACCCAAATAGGTAATTCGGGAGCATACATACAAGAAAAATCCCCTGCCAATGGGTTTGGTAAAGGGTCTATAGGAAGTAAATTGGATTTATCCCAGTTTACTAAAAGACCGGAATATATAGCAAAATCTGACCGATGTACCATAACACTACCCAAGGAAGATTGAGTATCCACCAGGAAAATCAGTCTGGTGCCCCTCTGTAAACAAAAGCCAGGGGAGAGAGAATTGTTAATCCTAATTTTGGCGGAAGGAGTATGATATAGTAAATTTATCCAAGCACCAAAATCGAGGTCCAAACCCAAATACGGATAGAGTGGCCCTTAAATATCTACATTCAACTCTATCGAATGCCTTCACTATATCTAATGGCAGAAATGCTCTATTAGCAGTATTGTCTATAGGTACTTGCATATTCAAATATGCCCTTTGAGATGGATCTTTAGGCACACAGATTGGAATCAATTGTTGTTATATTCTAGTGCACACACATCAACGGTATTTAGATCCATCCCATGGAGCCAGATGGCAACCGTTAAATTGTCAGTTATCATAAGGGAAGAGAAACTTACTTTTAGGGGATATCCTGGGTCTTTGTTGGAATGTGAACATATATCAATGTCTAGAAAAGATAGATGTAAAATGCTAATTGGTAATTGTAAAACTAAGCAAGTCTAGTATACCCTTTGTCTCTCAGTACCACCACGCATCCGAGCGGGTCTTCCACATGATTAAGACAAATTGGAGGATTCTAACACAGAATTATGCAGGTATTTAGGAATTTAAAAAGCCACCAATAAACTCTTATGAAAAGATAATTTCAGGACATTGTGGTAAAAGCAGATTATAACATTAAGATACCACAAACAATAACCTTTTTGGGCCTGAGACAAAATGGTTTTATACATGTTTTTCAGGTAATCATTGTTCAAGTATGAATAATGGTTCCTATTTTTACCACCCACAAACAACATATTCTGGCAGCATTCCTGAGGAAGCTTAGCCCATTCCTCATGGACAAGGGGCCGACAATTTATTTGTGGCCACAAACATGGGTTTGCGGCGGTCCCCTTCCCCTCTTTCAGTTTAATCTATTTCTCCTCAGGGCATTTTAATTACATTGCCCCTTTAAAAGCATTGCCCCCTTTAAAAGCATTGACCCCTTTAAAAGCATTGCCCCTTTAAGAAACCCCTTACCTGTTTAGGCGGGAAAATTGTCCAGCTTCTAGAAGATTCTGTGGGCTCACCTCTCCCTATAAAAGGTCAGCACCTGAGGAGCAGAGGTCACTCGGCTGGACTCACAGCGCAGCGAGCTCTGCTATAATACATGAAGACCCTGGTCTGTCAGATCCTGGAGAGGGTTGAAGCCGCCGGAGGAGAAGACTGGCTGCGCCGCTGTCTGGCAGCCGCCGAAGATATGCAGCGGGCCCGTGGCCGCAACCCGACTCCCAGAGCATCCCCGGGAAGACGAGCAGCTGGCCCCCCTCGTAAGACCATGGGCATGCAAGCCGGTGCGTCTTCCTCAACAGCAGGGGCAGCGTCCTTGGATCTCCAAGCAACAACAGCAGCAGCGGCTGCTCCAGCGCTGTTTGTCCCCACAGTTTCACCTCAGGTTATTCCTCAGATGCCTCAAGCGATCCCTTTAGTCAGCACTGCAGTTTCAGCTCCATCAAGCCTCACATCTAATGGGAGCGGTGAGTTTTCCCAATCTGTTGATCTTGCTTATTTAATAGATTCTCTGTCAAGAATTGCTGACAGGCTTTCTAATCCTTCCCCTACTGCTGCTGTGTGGTCATCTGTACCTGATGCTAGTCATGTCTTGTCACCTGTTGTTTCAATTGCCTCTCCTGCGGTTAGTGCTCTTGATGTTAATGCTTCTTCTGTTAATAATTTAGAAATGATTAGGGCTCAGAATATCCATGAATTATCATTAAGGGAAGCCTTACCTTGTATTTGTCATTAAAAGAAAAAATTTGGATAGGGGAATTTGTTGATTTACTGTCTTTATTGCCATTTGCAAAAGACTTTACTTTTAAACATGATAAAGACAGAGAAGAAGATAGGCGTAGGCCTGTGGCTCGTTCCTTTAACAACTGGCTACAAGCCTTTCAAAAAAGCCTGCACGCCAGTGAGGCTGGAAAATATGCTCCATTGGCTACGGTTGTATCCAGACAGGGAGAAGGCCCAACTGTTAATTGAGGGTTTTGATTTTGGTTTTAAGCTCCCTACTTTTAACGGTACAGGTTGTTACATAGCAAAGAACTTGAAGTCAGTTGATGAATTTTCCCACATTGTTGAGGAAAAAATATCCAAAGAACTGGCTGCAGGTAGAATTGCTGGTCCTTTTTTCTCTCCTCCTTTCCAGAATTTTCGCATATCACCTTTAGGTTTGGTTCCTAAGAGCCAAATACTTTTCGGCTGATTCATCATTTATCGTATCCTAAAGGTGGATCGCTAAATTATGAAATCGATGACTCTTTGGTGTCCATATCCTATGCTTCGTTTGATTTAGCGGTAGATAAGATTAGATGCTTCGGTAGCCGAGCTCTTAAGGCAAAAGCTGACATTGTGTCAGCATTTAGATTACTGCCAATTGCTCCAGAAGCCTTTAACTCGCTGGGTTTTTATTTTAACAAGTGTTTCTATTTTGATAAATGTTTGCCTATGGGCTGTTCCCTGTCTTGTTATTACTTTGAAACTTTTTCTTCCTTTCTTGAGTGGGTATTGGTTTTTGAGTCTGATATAGATAATATAGTTCATTATCTAGACGATTTCTTGTTTATCAGTCCAACCGATTCTCAAATTTGTCTTTACTCTTTTAAGCTTTTTAGTATGCTTTGTGATTATTTTGGTGTACCGCTAGCTGCAGACAAATCTGTCCTCCCCACCACCTCTTTAGTGTTTTTAGGTATCCAGATTAATACAGTTTCTTCTGAATTCAGTTTGCCCGGGGAAAAAATTTTGAAGGCACAATCCCAGATTTCGTTTTTGTACGGCGGAAGAAAGTTCTTTTTTTTTTTTTCCAAAATAGTTTATTTAGGCTTAAACAAGGTCACCATGTGACCATAGGAATACAATACAGTACATACTGTGGCATTGTGAGGCAATACCACGGTGTTAGGTGGCCTCAAAGTCACCCAGGGTTCTCAGCCAGAGGGGCTGAGTGGCTCCAGGAAGACATTACTGGTACCAGGAGAGAACTGCCTTTTCAGTTCTTTCTGGGCTTTCTGGATCATAGTTGCAATCCAACGTGGTCTTGTGTGAAGATATGTATACATATAGATATATATTAAGGTGAGCACTTGAAAGGGATGACCCATTACCGAGAGTTACATCACTCTGTCCGATGTTAAGGGAATCCCTATACATTGATCTAGTTGTCCCCGAGCTACTAGGGGAACGTGGAGGGAATCTGCCAGTCTTTCGTAAATAGATTTCTGTCCACGTCCCCCCAGCAGCTACGGTCAAATCCTATTATCCTCCCAGCAATGGACATCAAATCTCACTGGTTCTGCATGTTAAGTCAGATTCAAACAAGATAATCGAAAGGATAATGAAATTGCTCTGTAACATATAGAGAACATAACAAAAAGACTATCTAAATTGCGTTAATAGCTCACCATACGTTGCAGCGTCCTCTCGTGGACCCCCTTCATTAGCCTCTTATTCTCTTCCCCGTGTCCTCTCCACCACTCCCCATCCATCCACCTCTCTGGATTATATTCATAACTTGTGTATTTTTTAATGTATGTTAATTTATTATATTTTGTACCGCCTGCAATCCCAGGCTTGGCTATGCCGCCTCCCAACCTTACTATTGCTTATTGAGGCCTACTATCATAATGAGAGTCCTACAGGGACTCAGGAGGGAGCCAAGTCTGATCTGCATGCTAGAGTGCCTAAGGCTTTAGAAATCCCTGGCGCACTGCAAGATTCCCACATCAGACTGCAGTTTAGTAGCTATTAAGTGAAAACAGGTTCACTTTATAGTTGAACTCCAAGCAGATGTAAAGATTCACCATTTAATCTCATTATGGATTCACTGAATAAAAAATACATGCATTTTTACATAGAACATACATTTGTATCTGAATCTGTCTTGGTATCAGCCTCCTATAAAATGCCCTGCAGAGCAGCAGACCAAATGAGAGGCAGTATTAGCCAATCAGACCTTTACTGCATTTCATAGATGGACAATACTAACACTTACAGCTTCCTGAGAGAGCAGAATGATTACAGGCTGGGGCATTTCTAGACTGCAATATAGTCTGCAGAGATGTATTATGGAGTTCAGAATCTGGTTATGTTATCACGTACGGCTGCCTGGATCACAATACTGGCTTACAAGAATTAAAGTATTTTAACAGGAAAAGCATGTACTGCATTTTAACTGTTTGCCTGGAGTTCTGTTTTAAGGAGGCTATTTGCGTGTTAATCTTTGTTTATCGTGCATGTGCAAACCAGTGGCCTTCCCTGGCTGCACACGTCACAT
The DNA here is from genome assembly GCF_000935625.1 of Nanorana parkeri. NCBI lineage: Eukaryota > Metazoa > Chordata > Amphibia > Anura > Dicroglossidae > Nanorana > Nanorana parkeri. Next base: position 126,434 of record NW_017308087.1, on the reverse strand, counting down.
GCTGGATTTTAGAACAGCGTGGTATGGTGCAGTGGGGGATCTGTTCGGGGAGAGTGGAGGATACATATAGACTGCTCATCTAGGAGCATTTCTGTATAAATGTCGGCTTAGTTTATGATCAACATTAAGGTATATGAATTACTATCTATAGTCTTGGTTACCCCCTTATATTTGATGATAGTACCATCAGTCTGTATTTAAAAAAAATAAAATAATTGTATTTAGGTCGCAAAGGTCATTTTTCAGGCACATACTTTGCATGGATAGTATGAATAAGGATATGTAAACAAGTCAAGTATAGGGTATGATGGTACTACTAGGGTGGGTTTCATATGTAGTCTAAGAGACCCCCACATACATATTTATACTATTGTAGTTATGGAGGATATTATACCCTTGTAGGTGGATATTGAGGGTCATTTGATGCTTCCACCTCCTCTCTCTGCCTCCTTGGTTATATGTGGTTTATTCCCGGATTAGTGCACTGACTCACCACCAGTTTCCCCAAAAATGGTATTTATTAGAATACATTGCACTATAATTGGACATTGTAATTTTTTATATATTTATTAGATTAAAAAAATTTAGTTATATCATTAAATATGTATATATCACAGGCTCCCAACTTCCTGAAGAAGCTGTGGAGAAATGCGTTGAAGGCTGGACTAACTGCACATTGACGCATGAAACAAAGAGAAACATTATGGCTAACAAATATGATTTATTGATATTAAGAGATAAGCAACTTATTAAATTTACAAGATTGTCTATAATGTGTTTGTGGGATCCAGCGGGGTGCTATGCCTTGGGATAAGTTCCTGCCTTTGTAATATGTTCTTAGTCTGATTTTTATATGTCACAAAATCATGTATTTTTATTAAAAAACTGTCACAATAATGATATAATTAACTAGGTTTAATTTGTATGTGCAAATGTCCCATTAAGTCCAGATGTGACACCTTAAAAGCCCCATTGAATCTGTTTTGTTGTTGGTTAACGTATTTTGCGTTCCATAAGACGCACCGGATCATAGGACGCCGGGAGGTCCGGGGGACCTTATGGAGCACTCGAAAGACCGTAGCTTCTGTCACAGCTTCTGTGACAGAAGCTGCAGTTAGTGACCGTTGAGACAGGTGGCGCTGTGGTTACAGCACCATGGTCTCAGTGATCACACAGAGCAGACGAAGAACGTCCGTTCTTCGTCTGCTCTATGGTGATCTTGATCGCCGCCGCTCAGTTTTAATAGGAGTGATCTCATTAGAGCAGCGGCTCCTACTGTACATTTAGCTCTGCTTTAGCAGAGCTAAATGTACCAAAAACTACTCGCCCGGCGCCCGAAACTGCATGTCTCGAGCATCGGGATTCGCTCCATAAGACGCAGGCACATTTTCCCCCTGGGGGGAAAAAAGTGCGTCTTACGGAGCGCAAAATACGGTATATTACTCTTCAATTTTAACTCATTTGTCACTTTACCATATAAGATGTTGTAACCATTGGTTAGGCTGGTGAACTGTTTATTCACTTGATGTTACCATCTTGTGCTGACATAACATATAAAACAAATGTGCATAGTTACTACAATAGCACAGGCAGCTAAAGTTGCATGAAAATTTCAACTTTTTCTGTTTAAGCCAAGCTACGCCCACCACATGTGATGGATGCCTCAAGAAGAAGTCATTGGTTAGTTTTACATGAACAATTATGATTTACATACAGTATATATTTAATTGCTTATATCTCTGTACCAGGTTATCATTTTGACATGCATTTCTTATATGCTCAGATTTGCGATAGGTTAACATTAATATAGCTTTTTGTTAACAGGTATGTACAGATCCACTTACAATGATAGAACTGAACTCTGGAAGGCAGGCAGAGGACAAATGACTAGACATCATTATTGCCTGTGGTCTCCCTGCAGCTGATCTTTCCCTATTACTGACTTACCATGCCTTGCTCTGTACTGTGTCTCGGTATGAGGGCGTAGTAATGAAATCCTACAGCGCATATTGGGAACCTGCCAGCTCACACTATTAAGTGCAGTAGCTGAGTCGGAAACAATGTAGTCCTCCAAAAGGTTCACTGCAAAGTATAGAAAAATTCAAACAGCGCTCACACTATAGCCCAATAGTATATTTTCCTTCGGAGTATAGCGTACATGTTACAACCAATCAATGTTTGCTACTGTATTAGGTATAATAACATTTGATGGCTGTAGCAAAGTTACAGCTTGCAAGATAAGCATAAAATTGGCTTGTTAGATGGAGCAAGTAATATGTTGTACTTAGTCATAAGAGAGATGTAATCTGCTTCTACTGACATGTATATGGTCTCTCTTTCTGTGTTTCTGGGGTTTTGCCTAGTACAGTAATGACCAAACAAAAACGCTATAAAACAAATTACACACCCAGGCTGCAGGCACAGTGGTGAGTAGCAGTGTGAAAATACACCACTTCTAAAATGAAAAGAAAAAGAAGAAAGCTGCTCTGCTTTGCTGTCTTTCTTGCTCAACTTGTTTCTGACAAGTCTTGCTTGGAAACACCAAGTTCGTAGATGAAAGGCTTGTGCAGTTTTAAAGTGCTCAGCTGCTTGCTGAAATCTGTTAAACCTTTAACAGCCTGTATGAGGGTGGCCATCTTTGTAGAGGCAGGGCTTTCTCTCCTCATGC
>NW_017308087.1:96130-123744 GCF_000935625.1 Nanorana parkeri | reverse complement strand
GAGAGTGATCCTGGGTGCAATGCCATAAATTAAAGATCTTTGTATTGTCCAGAGAGTGCACTGTGCAGCTAAATCGCTTATCAGATAGATTTATAGACCACCAGTTCAGCAGATAAACCCCTGGGATGTCCATGAGGGTCACTAACGGTTTGTTTCCCAGCTGCAGCAACAACTAATAAAGTTATACAGTGACTGCTACTTCAGTGACCATAATGATCATTTATTCTACAGACATGCAGGACAGGGCTTACTATGGGGCTTTTTTTCATGGAATATAAAGTTCCTCCTTTTGGCTAATTTTCTATAAAACCATCTTACAGTTTACAAAATCAAAACTCCTCACGCCTTTTCTCATTTGCAGTGTCCCAGGTTTGAATGCTTAAAAGTAGGGATGCACCAATACCGATACCGGTGCCGATACTGGGCATTTTCATGAGTACTCATACTCGTGAAAATGACCCAATACTAAACACCGATACCGGTGTTCTATCAAGGTTTGTGACTACGTTGGAATGTGTGACCAGTCACGTGGTCACACATTTTAACATAATTGCACCTAGTTTTTCGGCGGTGGAATGTGTGACCGCCCATTAGGTCAAGCATTGCAACGCTTTGTCAGCTGTTCCAGGACAGATCGGCATCGCAGATCGCATGTGCAGGAGAACCCATCTACATTACCCCATCTGCCTGGAACATCTGATTGGTCCTCAAATGTCACTCAAAATGTCACTACTGTCTGACTTTGTGAATGCGGTGGAATGTGAGATCGCACTCACAAAGTCGGATAGAATTGACATTTGAGGACCAATCAGGCGTTTCAGGCAGATTAGGTAATGCAGATCGATTCTCCTGCAAATGCGCAGTGAGCCGATCTGGCCTGGAACAGCAGACAAAGTGTTGGACTGCTTGACATAATGGGCGATCACACATTCCACCACTGTAAAACTGGGCAGGATTACATTAAAATGTGTGACTGGTCATACACTCCAACGTAGACCCAAACTTTGATAGAACACCAACACTTTCAAATTTCAAACTAAAGTGGCTGCCTGAGGTCCTGTGCTTGCTGGGGACCTCAATAGACGTTCTGTGAACTGTGGCGCATGTTTACAGCATCAGTTGCACATCTCCTACCTGGGGAACAACACAGTGCTGCTTACATCGCTTTCGCCGCCCAAAAGACCCAAAGGAGACCCCACACTGCCCCCGAGGCCTTCGGGATATCAGGCCACTACCCTGGAGCAACACAGAGTATGTAGCTTCATATTATTCTGCATTGATGTATAATATATTGCTGGGATTTGTGGTCCTCTATAGCTAGTGGTATTCTGCATTGCTGTATAATGTATTGCTGGGATTTGTAGTCCTCTATAGCTGGTGGTATTCTGTATTGCTTTATAATGTATTGCTGGGATTTGTAGTCTTCTACAGCTGATGGTATTTTGCATTGCTGTATAATGTATTGCTGAGATTTGTAGTCCCTCTACAGCTTGGAGCCAGTGGTAGAACTACAAGGAGTGCAGTGTTTGCAGCTGTGACTGGTGGTCCGTTACTGTACTGATGTTGGTGCATCCCTACACCCGTCCATGCCCTTACCAAGGTACAGACATGTAGCAATATGGATGGGGCAGAGTTAATGGACTACAAGTGCGGTGACATCACCACACTTGTATTCCTCTGAAACTACAAGTCCCCCGATGGCAAACAGGACTCGTAGTTCCTCCTTCCTGTGGATAGATGATGCGGCTGTGTGGGCGGGGTACAGCCGCACAACTTAAAAGAAAAACAAACAGCAGCCTGTGGGGAGAAGAACCCTGTGATTCAGGTAAATGGGGGGTTGCAATCTGACCGTGTTTCACCCTAAATATGGTATAACTTAGAAGCGGCCCGGCCGTCGGAGGCTGCCGTGCCGCTCCAAGAAGCGGGTGGAGGAAACAGACAGCGATCGGCGCTGCCGAAGCGGCGGAAGTCTCCCCCCTGGATTTCCACTCGCCTCCACGCAATTTTCACTCGCCAATTGCGAGGGGGCTAGTGGAAATTTTGAGCCCTGACTTAAAACATGGTCAGAAAGGTGAACCTAACGTGTGATCTGCTCCTAGTGAAGAAATGACTCCAGCTTTTAGGGTAGATTAAGCAATGTGGTCATGGCCAGCATGAGTGTAAGGCCGCATAGACAGCCATCTGAGGGCGAAGCAGGGGGGCACAAAAAGGCACCTTCACCTGTGTAGGCAAAAATCCTTGCACCGGCCCTAAGTGGCTCCCTCCCTCGCTGCCTCTCTGCCACCTGCACCTCTGTTTCCGGCCAGCCAGCATTCAGCAGATGCGACTCTGTAATCGGGTGACCGCTCGCTCCTCAAGGGGGACTCGGGAGGCCCTCTAACATGCCTGATTAGAGGGCCGCGTCTGCCTGATCCAGCCCCGATTGCATACCAAGGCGATCCGGGCTGGCTGGATCAGGCACGAGCTGCTTAATTTGGCGGGGGCAAACTGTCAGCTGCGGCCATAGCAGAGCCCCATTAACAACCAGGTAGCCCCCACTGGATAACCACAGAGCCCATACTAGGGTCCAGGGAGCCCCCACTAACAACCAGGGAGCCCCCACTGACCACCACAGAGTTCACACTAGGGTCCAAGGAGCCCGCACTGGCCACCAAAGAGCCCCTACTAACCACCAGGGTCCAGAGAGCCCCCACTAACCGCCAGGGAGCCAACACTGGCCACCACTAACCACCAGGGTCCAGGAAGCCCCCACTACCAGGGAGCCCCCACAGAGCCCCCACTAACCACCAGGGTCCAGGGAGCCCCAAGTGGCCACCACAGAGACCCCACTAACCATCAGGCAGCCTCCACTGGCCACCACATAGCCTCCACTAACCACCAGGGTCCAGGGAGCCCCAAGTGGCCACCACAGAGACCCCACTAACCATCAGGCAGCCTCCACTGGCCACCACATAGCCTCCACTAACCACCAGGGTCCAGGGAGCCCCAAGTGGCCACCACAGAGACCCCACTAACCATCAGGCAGCCTCCACTGGCCACCACATAGCCTCCACTAACCACCAGGGTCCAGGGAGCCCCAAGTGGCCACCACAGAGACCCCACTAACCATCAGGCAGCCTCCACTGGCCACCACATAGCCTCCACTAACCACCAGGGTCCAGGGAGCCCCCACTGGCCACCACAGAGCCCCCAGGGAGTCTCCACTGGCCACCACAGAGTCTCCACTAACCACCGGCGTCCAGGAAGCCCCCACTAACCACCAGGGTCCAACACAGAGCCCCCACTAACTACCAGGGTTCAGGGAGTCCCCAATAACCACCAGGGAGCCACCACAGAGCCCCCACTAATTATCAGGGAGCCACCATTGGCCAGCAAATAGCCCGCACTGACCAGCAGAGAGCCCCACTGGCCACATGACAGTCAGCATTGGCCACCTGAGAGCCTAATTAGAGAGCCGCCTCTGTTGCACCTGCACGCACCTGTGAAACTCTCTGGACCCCTGGTGAGAGCCTGCACAACTCACCTGAGAGCTCACACTGACCTCCTGAGAGCCCATACAACCCTCCTTGCTGTATTATGTATTGTTGGGATTTGTAGTCCTCTATAGATGATGCCATTCTGCATTGCTGTATAATGTATTGCTGGGAATTGTAGTCCTCTATAGTTGTTGGTATTCTTCATTGTTGTGTAATGTATTGTTGGGAATTGTAGTTCTCTATAGCTGTCGGTATTCTTCATTGCTGTACAATGTATTTCTGAGATTTATAGCCCTCTGTAGCTGGTGGTATTAATCTGCATTGCTGTATAATGTGCTGAGATTTGTAGTCCCTCTACAGCTTGGAGTTAGTGGCAGAACTACCAGGGTCGTAGCAGTCATGCACGCGCACAGCACTGACGAGGCATCCCTACACTATCGGTGTGTTCTAACTTTCCTCAACCCATAAATTTCTCTACCGCGTCTCTTCCAGGTGTGCATGTCATGAATAAAGGGGGTCATGAAAACATCTGATTCAGATGACTCAGCCCCACTGGAAGTGACACAGTCGAGAAAATGTAGAGGGTCGAGAAAAATTATAGAACACTGACTTTGACAATGCCTGGCTCCTCCCACAGCCCAGAAGCATGGACAGCCAGCGGCGGTCTACAGTGGGCGGGAGTGCCTAAGTACCGGATGTGGAGCGCAGTAAGGTTAGAACCTGGTAGGGAGCCCAGTCGGAGGAGAGCACCCTTCCCCAGCCAGTCACCCCTTTCATGGACTTCCTAGGAGAGCGAGGAAGAGTGGGGGGGGCTAAGTTGCTGCACCATGGGCCTCTGGGTTGTACTTGCCCCCTGGGCTAAAAGTTGCCAGTCAGCCCCTGCTGTATTCCACAACTGCCACTGCTCATGCTGGAGCCTCCAGCAAAGGGAACAGTGAGCAGCACAGTGGTGACATCACCAGATCTCACTTTAAATCTCCTGAGACTAGTAGACAGAGGCAGCAGTGCCTTAGATCTCACATTGCAGATATACAGGCTGTATGTACAAGAGTGCTAGGCACCCTCACCTACCAGGAAGTGCACGGCCATTTTTTTTAGGAGGAGTTCAAGCCAAAAGGACATTTTTCAGGGCACTACTTAGGCACAATTTTCACTTCTGGATATCCCCTATAGCAGGGGTGCACACAATGTTTCATCTGGAGATCTACTTTTCAAATGACGAGCTCAATGAGATCTACCAACGAAAAAACACCTGCATTCAGGTGCGGGAGGGGGCGTGGCGGTGCATTGAAGTCAATGGCACAGCAGGCAGGCCCCTCGCCCACAGTGCGATCGCCTGCACCCAGAACCCAGGCACATTAGTGCCTGCGTTCCAGTCCAGTGCGATCCGCAAAAATGCTGCAAGTACTATTTATTCAGATCGCACTAGACCGGAACACAGGCACTAATGTGCCTGCGTTCTGGGTGCGGGCGATCGGACTGTGGGCGGGGGGCATGGCTGCGGTGCCAGTGACTTCAGAACAACCCCACAACCCCTCCCACCCCTGAACGCAGGGAGTCGGCCGGCTTACATTCCAGTACGTCCTAGAGGCCCCGGGTCCTGTGGTCTTTCTAATGGTGGTGTGCCTCGTGATTTTTTTCATGAAAAAAGTGTGCCTTTGCACAAAAAAGGTTGAAAAACACTGCCCTATAGCATAGCAGATCTTCACCTTTTTAGTTCCCATCAACTTGAAGTTAGGTTTTTGTTAAAAAGCTCTAACACATACCACACAAAGCACACATGCTCAAAATGGAAGCCAAAAAAAGTGCCCTGCATTACTGATCATGTACTGTGCAGCGTGCCAAGGAGAAAATTCATAAATCAGGTCCTTTCGACTGCAAGCAAAAAGCAAATTTCTTAAAGATTATGACCAGTGAATACAAATATTTATAGGACTGAATCTCCATCACAGCAAACACTACAAAAGATGTGATGGTGCAATATTATGAGAGGGAAATGTTGGCTAGACACTTAAAAGGTTAGGACTTCTTTCAAGTTTTACTGCTGTCAGTGCATCCACTGTTGCCTTTACTTCCTGTCCCACAAAAGGATGTGAATGGAAATCTCCTCGAATTGAGGGGAAACCCCACCTGCAGGTGTCACCAGAAGAGGTGTCTGTCTCTATTGGGAGACCAGCCTGCCCCCCAATGAAAATAGTCAACATGACAAACAATGAAAGTGAATCTCACTAACAGGGTTACAAACAACGAAAATCGGTTAGAGATTCAAATCCTTCTGCACTGTACCCAAAACTAGAATCATTTTGACTGGAGTTCCACGTAAACTGTTAAAAATTTAAATAGATAGCTCTGTTTATAACAAATTTATTCTCAACAAATAGACATACCTGGTAGACTTTATGAAGTTTCACTTTGTGTGTAAGGCTCTTGTCAACACACAGATTTGCAAATTTGCGACATGTCTTCCTTACATTTAGGATTAGATCTGTACTTGGAATGTAGCTAAGAATGTGTAGCAGGATCTCATCAGATAAATCGGTTGGGTTAATACAATAGCTCTCTATCTTTTCCCCAATATGAGCCTAGGAGAATAAAATATTGCAATTAAAATGACAGCAAATACAATATACATATGCATGTGCAAATACACAATGAGAAGCATACAGTGAAGGACATTTATCAATGCTGTTGCACGCTAAGACTTCTGTCTTGCCGTGGTTGTAAGGTACTTAAAAAAACGTACGATCTGCCTATCTTGCATAGGCAGATCGTACTAGCGATGATCGCAAGCCACGCCCCCTGAGGGACGGTCTTCCGATGACCGCAATGCCGAACGGGCAGTGTGCGCTTGCGCCCGTACGGCTTTTATCGTACGAACATGCCACAAACCCGCCTAACATCTTATGATGCTCGGCGGGTTTTCGAACATGTCCGTAATTTAAAAGTCGTGCGACCTTACAGTAGTAGAGGTCGCACGGCTTCCACACACCTTACGATAATCGTACGATCGCGGGATTTCCCGCGATTATCGTACGATTATCGTAAGGTGTGTGGGGACCTTAAGGCAAAACGTAGGTAGGAGCAGCAAGACAGATTATGGGAAAGATTTACTTTAGGATTGCAGCCTGATTCATCCCTCTTCTCCACTCAAGTAACATTGTGACCCTGATCACTTCTTAATTGGTTGTCTGTTTTAACCCCATCACTGCCAAGGTCTTTTTTGCATTTCATGCACACATTATAATCCACATTTTAGGCCTGATTACTTAAAACCCCAAACATTATCTGAAAGCAAAGACCCTGTAGAATAAAATGGTGGCAGTTGCAACTTTTTACGTTGCATGGTATTAGTGCAACTCTTTATCAAACCCAGAAAGTTTGTAAAAAATGCACTTCCCCGAAAACACAATATAACTACCATTTTGTTTGTAAAATATAAAAGATGAGATGAAGTTACGATGAGTAAATAGATACCCAGGTTAAAAATTGTGTTAGTCCGTGAAACTGCGACAAAAATATGGTACCCCAAATTGTCCATAGGCGACACTTTAAAAGCCCATACAGGTCATCAGTTTAGAGATATCCGTGAATATTTGCTGTCACTCTGGAACTTTTCGTACATTAGGCACACGCGCACTCATGGGGAAATTGTTTTATATTTTACATTAATTATTATTTTTATGTCTTTTTTTTACTTTACTTAATTGCTGTCACAATTCATATCCACTCCAAATAAGCTATTGGAGCGCAGATCACACTCCAATAGCTTATTGCCTGGCTTCTGCAGCAGAGAAATGACAGCTGAGGAACCAGAAGTGATGCAATCAGCGGTTACGGTCCCATTCAGCGGGCAGGAGATTGGCGAAAGGATGTTTGCCGGTCTCCTTCCCCGATTCCCGTCGACACCCGAGATGCAGGGACCGCAGGAGGGGCAGCAGAGCCCAGGAAGGGGCCCCACCATCCCCTGAAAGTGATCTGGCTCAGCTCAGTGTGAGGCCAACAGTCGGCTTTACACATGTAAACATATATAGCTGTCGGGAGTCTGTTTAAAGGGGCCAACTGCCAGCGGCATATGGGAAGAGTAAAACATACTTTCCTCATTACTTAGAGCCGGCGTGGGACAGCTGCAGGGTCTCACACTGGCTCTAAGGCTGGGCACACACCTTACAACCATCGCAAGACTTTTGTCTTGCGATGGTTGTAAGGTACTTAAAAAAACGTACGATCTGCCTATCTTGCATAGGCAGATCGTACTTGCGATGATCGCAAGCCACGCCCCCTGAGGGGCGGGCTTCCGATGACCGCAATGCCGAACGGGCAGTGTGCGCTTGCGCACACCGGCCCGTCCGGCTTTTATCTGACGAACATGCTACACACCCGCCGAACATCGTACGATGCTCGGCGGGTTTTGAAACATGTTCATAAGTTTAAAGTCGTGCGACCTTACAGCAGTAGAGGTCGCACGGCTTCCACACACACCTTACGATAATCGTACAATCGTGGGATTTCCCGCGATTATCGTAAGGTGTGTGTGGACCTTAAGACTGAGAGCTGACCAATCATGCAACCATGGTCCGTCACTGTTGTTTGCCTGAAGAAGGGACTGCTGGTCCCAAGACGTTGCTTTGTGTATGTGACATCATGTTCAGTCAATAAATGAGATTGACTGCTATCTACAAACTCACTGTCCGTCACTGCCCCCCTGCAGGTATCCCCCCCCTCTCTGCTCCTCCACGGCTAGCTGGAGCTACAGACAGGAGAGAGGCACAGCTGGCCCTGACTCTCAGAAGCATGCAGGAAGGCAGAGTCAGTCGGCCAGCCGAGGTGGAACCTGACAATATTGTCAGGATCCTTCTTGACTGCAGCATGGCTGTACCCTGTCAGCTGATAGTGGGACACTACCCTGCTAACTGCTGACTTTGGGCCACAGGAGGACATTAGTAATTGCCTTCACTTCTCTTTTAAGTGAAAATCTGCCTCATCTGCAGTGTTAAATCTGTCACAGACCTTAGCAAAGTTCTTTCAGGATTGCAGACACAGGGGTCGCAAATACACAGTAAAACTGCTGCATAGACACTGTGTTAGACTGTTTTGTTGGCAATATGCATGACATATTTCCCGGATGTAGAGAGATCAAAAACAATGTTCTATCATAACTGACATTGCAAACTATTCTTTGGTGACATGCAACAGTGAAAGCTTTAAGCAAATAAATGGAGAGCTGTACTTTACTTTACTTATTTTATTTCGTTAAAAGTGTAAATGTGCCTTTGGTGTAGTTACATATATATGGTAGGCAACCGCCTCCTGTAGCTCCCCACCCAGTCTTATACTCACCTGTCCCCAATCCAGCGGGATATTGCACTCACACAGCCACTTGCAAAATTCTTCCTGGCCAGGCCACGATTCTGATCGACTTACCGGAACAAGCTTGTACCTGGTAGAAATCCACAGGGATGCAGACAGCATGCATAGCCCTGGTCAGGACGCTATCTCGCTGCATCAGTGATAGGTGAATGTATGACTCTGAGATGGAGATGTGGGCACCAAAAGGTGCAGTTTCCCTTTAGTGTTGGGGTAGTGCTTACCGACAGTTATCTTATTAGTGTCACATTGATTTCATGTACTACAAATGAGGTTCCTATCAACAAGCACTTAAAGCCCAACTTCTCTACTATTTCTCGCTCCCACCCTGCCAGAAGTTCACCTAACTTACCTGGTGAAGTAAATGATACTCATCTGTGTAAATTTCTGCCACCTGGGACCACTAATCCAACGCCACAAATAAACCCTTGCTGGCCATTCCTTTTGACTCCCCTTGGGCCAAAATCAGTACTCTTCTGGATCCTGAGAACCATCCCGTGGACAGCAAATGGGAAATGTCCACATCGCCTAGGCAGTGACATGGACACCCAGAAGGACCCCAGCAGGAAGTAAACAGAGAGGACTAGGACGCAGCTTAACACACCTGGTAAGAATGAGCCCTTAAAGCAGAACTCTGGTTAAAACATTTCTTATCCCTTGCAGTGGGGTACCCCTGCACTGCAAGTGTTAAGTGCTTGTTTTTTTTCTAGGTTCAAAAATAAAGTTACAATCACCCAATCGTCTGGGCCGACTTCCTTTTAGACCGGTCCCTTCCGCCTGTCTCTTTCTCCGCTGCAAACATGGTATGTCCCTCGGCGTCCTCATGATCTATACACTGTGTATAGAATGTAATAACGCAAAGATTCTTAGACTGCTGCAGCAGAGGGGGAGCAAGGTGGAAGGGACCAGTCTAAGATCAAGCTAGCTCGGAGGATCGGGTGAGTATACCTTTGTTATGTTGGACTTGATGGACTAATGTCTTTATTCAACCTCAAATACTATGTAAGGTAGCCCCAATGTAAGGGCTAAGACAATTTTCCCCCGGAGTTCTGTTTTAACCATTCCCTACTACAGGAATAGACAACCTTAACATTCCAGGTGTTGTGTAACTACAATTCCCACGAGGCACTGCAAGGCTAAAGGCCACAGGCATGATGGGATATGTAGTTTCACCACAGCTGGAGAGCCATGGTTGCCTACCCCTGCCCTACTTTTTTAATTTTTTTTAAAGTTTTTGCTTTATACACTTTTAAATCCTGTTAGTATTGTTGGGGGTGTCTGCATTCCACCTTCTGTTCCTATGACTGCTATAAAATTTAGTAGTAGTAGAGAGAGGTTGAATCCCCCAACTGAAACACAGACAGCAAAAAAACCCCACTGAGGTTCTAACTCTTTCTCACGCTATCCAAAAATGTTTAGACTACAGATTTACTTTAAACATGTAGATTTGTAGCTGGGCCACTAGTGGGAGCTTTGTAACTCATGGAAATAAGCTGGACTTGGGGATAAGCAAATATTGTCTAAATAAAAGAGCCATGTGTATTCATACCTAAATATGTGTATTTCTTCCAGATCCGGTGTAAAACTTTGCTTCTGTGTCCCCTCTGACACAGCATCCAGCAGGGATGAGAGGCTGAGCGGCGCGGGGAGAAGAGCGCTGTGAGCATGTCACAGGAGGCTGAGCTCTCCTACCGCATTGCCCAGCTCAGCCTCCTGTGACCAATCAGGATGGAGAGCGGTGTGGGGGTCAGAGACACCTGTTACAGAAGGCTGAGCTCTCCTCCCGCACCACCACGCTCAGCCTCCAGTGACAACAAATCAGGATGGAGAGTGGTGCAGGGGAGGAGACAGCTGTCACAGGAGGCTGAGCTGGTGTTGCGTGGGAGGAGCCAGCTTCCCTCCCCGCACCGCCAGCTCAGCCTCCTGTGACCGCCAAAGGAGTCAGGATGGAAAGCAGTTACAAGCACTCAACGATCAGCTGATCAGCTGAGTGTTTTTAAATAATTGAGGACATGGTATGTTTACTGTGTCCCCAATTATGAATGAGCAGGAAATGCTCTACATCACTTCCTGTTCATTCATGATTGTGGATATACTAAACACACCATGTCCTCATGTTATGAATGGACAGGAACACTCAGTATAGAGGCTTCCTGTTCATTTATAAGAGGGGCTGCAGGAAACGAGATTTAGGACTGTGTCCTCAATTTCTTTTTCTATTTCAAAAGGGAAATATCAGGGGTCTGTTTAGATATTTCCCCAGAGCCCCGCCAGTAAAGTAAAAAAAAAAAAAAATGTAAAAAAGGTTAGGGGGAAAAAACAATTTTCAGTTTCGGCCTGACAATTTTTTTATTTTTGGTTTCAGCCTGAAAATTCAATTTCGGTGCACCTCTAATAACTGGTCACTGCTACTTTTACAAAGTACTAACTGGGTTTGCAAAGGCATTTGTTACACACAAAGGGACTTACATCCCTTGTGGCTACTGAGGAATATATTTAAACAAAGTTTTTGTGCCCGGAGTTTACCTTGAAGGGTAAAGTCCACCTTAAAAAAAAAAAAAAAATCTAAATGCACACATATTCATAAAAGAAAAAAAAAAGCATGCATTTATTACCTTTTTGCATTGGAACTTTGAATGGATGACACGGCCAGATTCAGCAGCCTGCGGGATTCAGGTAAGTGGAGGGGGCATAAGGTGACCATGCTGAATGTACACCCTGACTATGAGTGAACCATAAAACAGGGTAAAGTTATCCTTTATTAAAGCAGAATTCCAGGGAAAATTATGATTAACCCTTGCAGTGGGGCTACCTCTGCGCTGCAAGGGTTAACGGCCCGTATTGGTCTAGGGAGGAAAATAAAGTTACACTTACCCGATCCTTGGAGTCAGCTTGCTCTAGGACTGGTCCCTGGAGCCTCTCTCCCCTCTCTGCTGCAGTGGTCTAGGGTCCCGTAAATCATCACATTCTATACACAGTGTACAAGATGTGAGGACGCTGCAGCGGAGGAGGAGACAGGCTGGAGGGAGCGTCGTCACAGCCTGCCAGTTGCGAGGATTGGATGAGTATAACTTTGTTATCTTTCACCGTAGACTAAAACGAGCACCGCACCACTACAACTGTTAATAATAATAATTCTCCCCGGAGTTCTGCTATAAATTGTTTAGGTTTATCAGTCATGTAGGGAGTTCATGGTTTAGAGACAAGCGGCAGACTTGCACCATGAGAAGGAGGGGCAATTATTGTGTAGTACAGTCCAGCAGGAAGCAGAGGCTGTGTAAATAAGCATATATGACTGCCTTCTATGTACATATAGCATTGCAACCATACATGGGAAAAAAAGGCTTTCAAAATATTACCAAACATTGATAAGAAAATTGACATCAAACTAATCTCTTCCGCATTCATAACTAAACGGTGATAAGACTAGACATTCACTTTTATTTATTGTCTGGCTGAAACTTTTCTTTCTTTTTGAAGAAGCTATATTTTGGGGGGGAATTTATGGCAGTATAATTTAGGTCAGAAATAAGAGGTGCGATCTGCTGAGTGCTTGAGCACACTGTAATCTTTTTGTCAGAATTGCATCCTCCCACATCCCCTTCCGTTCATCACAGGAAGTTGCTGTCATTTACCGTGAAGGCATTTTATAAATTTACTGTATGTGCTGCTGCAACTCAAGATAAAAAAGTAATACCACAAGTCAGTACACCAAGTCAGCATGCAAGTATACTTGTGGGTTTTATCCTCAGTGGAATTATACGTCATCAAATTGTTACAGTTTAAAATGTGCTTTATTTATCCAGCCTGGAGGACAGACAAATTATCCAGATTTGCAACATCTACCATTCTAGCCATTATTACTACCCTCTCCCCAACCATTCAGCACTCAGCTGTTTCCTCAGCTGCACCTGTCTTTCTTCTACCTTCTCCCTATTTTCCACTCATTGCTGCTCCCCAAACACATGCCACGTGATGGGTGCAGCTTTGCAGACTTATTACACTAAAGCTGGCCACACAAGGCTTTATATTTTGCCGATTCCTGCTCAATTGGATGAAATTGAAGCTATGTTTGACCCTGTCAGCGCTACCTGGCTCAACAAAGTTTGATTGAAAAAGCAAAGGAGTCAGAAGAAAACTTGTCAGCCAAACAACTGCATCCAATCAGATGCAATCACTGTTCAGGTATTTAGACAGCCAAGGGGGCTTGCTGTCTGAATACAATAGCCGGCAGGTGGAGATGCCCTTTAGCTTGGATGGGGGAATCTATTAGATTCTGCCATCTAACAGTGTACAACCAGCTTTGCAGAACAGTATGATTTTGAAGGACAGCGTCAGAAGATTTAAAATCGCCCAACGCGCGGGACATGTAATTCCAGGGCCGGGCAGGTGTTTGAGTTTTTTTACATTTAGCACTGCTGCGGGCATACAGGGCTAAATGTATAGCAGGGGAGCCAGCAATCATTTTGTACAAGTGATCTGGGCGGCTCTATAGCTGCCCAGAGCACTTGTAGCTGACACTTGTGCTTGTCCATCCCCCACCTCCACATCATGGTTTTCGGGGTCCCCTGCTCTTCTGGGGGACCCAGGACCACCACAACTGACTTCAGGATGGAGAGCGGGGAGCAGACTGGAAAACATCTATTCTCTGATCTGCTCTATGATCAGTAAGACAGGAGTGTTGTACTCACAGAGCTTCCTGTCTGAGGCGGGCTGCCCAGAAGATCGAGCACAGTGCTATGCTCAATCTTCTGTACTGGAGGGAAGGCTCCATAAAGAGAACCTGTCACCTCCAAATGCTATCACAAAGGGGTTTGTTATCCCCTGTGTGAAAGCAATCAAGTTAAGTGGAAAATAAAATGTGAAAAAAGTAAAACAATAAAATAAAATAGATAAAAATGTTAAAAGGTTATAAAGAAGTAAAAACATTAAAATTAATAAAAACTGAAAAAAGAAAACCGACATTAAAAAGTAAAAGAAAATTACCTTTCGGCGAACGGTCCTTCCCCTCTGCCGGTACTGGTATACTATCTGTAACCCATACTGCTGTATACTGCAGCCTTGCACTGGGGATTTTGAATTTAGCTGACAAATTGCAAACACTCGCAGGTCAGAACGGTCACTCAATGTGATTCGCTTCTTAGTTAAATACGGTTTTGGTTTTTGTATCACGACAGGTAGATTGTCATGAGGGACAAGTAGATTGGGCCCCCGCTTTAGTCCTTGGACAAGTAGTTTCTTTTTAAATTTCCTCACCCCTGGACAACTCATGGTTCAGTGATTTTACATTTAGCTTGGCTTAAATACAACAGCAGCACCCCAATCTGATTAATTTCATCTTGGAAAATTTACACTATAACAACAACTTCAAGAGAAAGAAAACTTTTTCTTAAAAAAAAAATAGTTGATCTTCTCTTCTAAAAATGTTAGTCCCAAAGCTAATCCAGTGAATACAATGCATTCATTCTTATGCTAATCCAATTAATTCAATTTACCAGTTCTTGTGCTGAACCAATGAATTCAATATTCTGAGTGATTAAAGCTAATATGGCCAAATATAAAATACACAAATTAATGTGAATCCATATACATCCTTAAAGGAGAACTATGAGGTCTGTGCTTTTCCCCATAGTTCTCCAAGGGGCCACGGGAGGACATAAACTAGCGTCCTCCCGTGACCCAAAGCTCAGTATAACGCGAGCTACAGCTCGCGGCATACTGAGACTGCCGCAGTCGGGACGGATTTCGACATTACTGCCGAGCTCCACTCAGCTGTATGATTGACAGCTGGCTCTGCCTACCTAGAGGCAGAGCCAGCTGTACCCGCCCCCTCCCCTGTTCGTTCCTCCAGTCAGCGCTGGAGGATTGTACGTGGGAGGGGGAATCCCTGCAGGGAGCCGTGAGTGATAGTCACGGCTCTCTGCAGGGACAGGATCGAGAAGTGAGCAAGCAATGGTATGTGTTCGCTCACTTCCTGATCTATTGAGCAGACGTGTGACAGTCTCATTGTCACACGTCGGCTCGAACTATGAGGTGGAGTGAAAATCACTCACTTCGTAGTTCTCCTTTAAGTGCAATTTTTACCTGAATCTGACCTGGTATCAGCCTCTTACAAGTTCCTGTACATCAGGGCTGGAGTGTGAGAAGAAGAAGCACAAGGAGCCAATTAGTTGTGCTGATAGGAAGCATGCTGATATGAAGAGTAGTGACAGAGTGGTGAGCTCATCACTGAGCCACTTCTCCTTTCACTGTCTACTCATAGGCTGGGGCTGGTCCAGGAAAACCTAGGCTCAGAGAAAGTGGGTCAAATGATGCTGCCATCAGACCAAGGACATCTAGTGGCAGAAAAAAAGGACTACAGAGGAAATTGAAGCTAAATACAGCAGCAAAAGGTGGTTTTGTTATTTTAAATATACAATTATACATATACTATTTGTATTGTTCATTTTGGCTGAGGTTCTGCATTTACTAACATTTGAAGGAGGAGGGCATCAATGGCAGCCTGTATAGAACTGTCAGTACAGGTTTCCTTTCACCTTTATTTAGTATGAGGTTTGGGTGCATATGAAGGCTATGGTGCTTGGCCCCATACTGTCACATTAGGGAGGGGGGCATCCACTGCCCTGGGTGCCAGATACAGCAACTAACACAGGGCTTACTTTCCTCAACTTCAGCAGCTAAACAGAACAGCAGAGGAGCAAAGAAAAGGAAAAGATTTTCTGCAGCAGAGGAGGACAATAAAGCAAGCCTGGTTTTTTGCCTATGGCCTATGGGCCAAAGTACCGAATCCCCTTTGAAGTTGTTCCCCTTATCAGCCTACTTACCTTCCCTTCCCTGCAGCTCCTGCTGAACTTGAAGAAGTGGCCCCATGGGATTGTCGCCCCTATCACCCGTGGTTTTTTTTTTAAACTAATTATATTTGAATAGAGGAGTGGAGTGACTGTCATGTACATGTCTCCCTGGGACTGCTTTTCTGGTTCTTTCTGCTTTGTCTTTCAGGTTACAAGCTGCATGCTGTTGCTAGGAAGATTTACCTCAGTTGCTGGACAGACCTTCAGTCAGCTGAGCACAGGATTGGTGACAGACTTTTGGCGGGAAAACAGCTGACCACTGGACAGTGTCAGCATTTACCTCAGAACTACCAGCTGGACTCACCTCTGGATTATCTTCAAAATTCCTTTTGGTTCTTTTCACCTGCTTCCCCGCCCACCCTCCCCTTTACTGTACTTTCCCTTGTCGCGGTCAATCTTTATGGGGTAATGTCGCCCCACTTTGTGGGTGGACAGTGGTTGGTAAACAGTAATTTGGTTGGTGTAAGTTATTGCTGCTTGGGTCTTGATGACTAAGCATGGTGGTCTGTTAATGGTTAACAGTGGTTCAGTTTGGTAATAAAGGTTAAAGTCTATTATTGGTTAAATTAATTAAAACCCAATAAAGGTGCCGCGGCCTAGTTATTCCACAATCGTTGTTGTGTTTTACTTTATTATTTAAGTTTATTGTTATGGTATGATGGGTGTCAATGGGGTGTACAATCCCATGAGGACTCTCTTCCCACCCCATGTAACAGAGCTGTTGTCTGAGCATCCAATTGCCAAGCACCAGGATTATCACATGGGAGGAAGGGTGGGGAGTCACATGCTTCCCATACTTGGAAGTACTGGGTATTTCTCCTTCTATTCAGAGGCGTAACTAATGATATAAATCCACTTTGTGTGCACCAAAAACCTTTGAAAACCCAAATAGTGGTGACATAATTTTCGTGCAGAGAGCAGAGCTGTGGAAGGGACCGAGCATGCTTCACAAGCTGCCTGCAGAAAACTACAGGGGGGGGGGGCAGAGACATGACCAGTCACCCTGCACAAGGAGAGAGAGCAGCAGTGACCGATCATTTTTACAGGAAGCTCCTGCACAGAGGAAAATATTCATACTAGATTACTGCACAGACCTGGAAGAAACACACAAAGCACACCAAGTTGTCACAGAGTTCGGCTTTAAGAAAACATACACAGTGGATGTTCTGTGCCCTCTGTTTATTGAATCATTTAACTAGCTTCTAGAACATACTCTTTACTAAATGCTATTACAGGAACCTTGTCACCTGATTACATTGAATATTAACACCCAACTATCCCAGCATGAGAGGCACGCTGACATGCCACAAGTGTCAGTAACCTTTGGTCTCAAAGTATTTTCTTTCTCTCAAACGTTGCATCTTTTAAAATGATTTATATTAACTTTTTCTATACTGGTAGTGCAGGGCAGTCATTTGAGCGGACCTTCCATATTAATAGAAGATCTACTTTAATGCTTACCAGTCCCCCTCGCCCCCCAGCACCGATCCTCTCTCTCCTGAAGAGCTATGCAACCTGAAAAATCTTCAGCCTACTTCACACTTCCGGCCACGTTGGATGCCTGGTCCCCCTTCTCTACAGGACACGGTCATGACCCAGCTGTCGGAGGATGGAACCACAACAGGGAACCTGCACAGCAAACGCACCTGGATGCAAATTTTGCAACCAGCTTCGGTGACATAGCTGGTGGGACAGTTAAAAGAGAATTATGAGGTGAGTGATTTTCACTCAGCCTCATAATCTGAGCCGACCTGTGACAATGAAACTGTCCCAGGTCGGCTCAGTAGATCGGGAGGTGAGCGAACACATAACGGCGCTCGCTCACTTCTCGATCCTGTGCTGGCAGAGAGCCGTGACAGGGGAGGGACTGGATTCCCCCCTCCGATCCTCCAGCGCTGACTGGCGGAACGGACAGGGGAGGAGAGGGGTACAGCTGGCTCTGCCTCTAGATAGGCAGAGCCAGCTGTCACTCACGCAGCTGGGTGGATCCAGACATAATTGTCGGGATCTGTTCCGGCTGCGGCGTCTCGGGAGGACGCTAGTTTGTGTCCTCCTGTTACCCTTAGGAGAACTATGGGGAAAAGCCCTAACCCCATAGTTCTCCTTTAAGTGTTAACCCTCACCCACAACACAGGATTATTGGCCCTGCATTGGATTTGATGCTGTCAGCTGTGAACTACTGGCCAATAAGGGGGGCGGGCATGCGATGATCGCAAGTACGATCTGCCTGTCCAAGATGGGCAGATCGTACGTTTTTTTAAGTACTTTACAACCCTCGCAAGACAAAGGTCTTGCGAGGGTTGTAAAGTGTATGGCCACCTTTAGAGAAAAGGCTTTAGGGGACCGGTCACACATGTGGATGGAGCCTGCAGGAATGAGGTAAAGCTGGCCATAAACTGATCCAATTTCATCAATTCCTGCTGAATCGGCTAAAATATGATCTGCGAGTGGCCCTGCTGCCTTCACCTGACGTGACTAAAGTCAATTCTTCAACAGAGCTAGGTGGAAAATTGTTGGCCAATCAGCTGCAGTCATTGTTTGTTTGGGTATTCTGCCAGCAGTGGGTTGTAGCCAGCAAAGGAGATTACCCCACAATGGTGTATAGTGCTGATGGGGGAAATTGGCAGACTTCTCTTATTTAGCTCATAGGTGAGAACAAGGGCAAACGCAATATGTATTATACTTTATCCCTCTACCCCTGGACCTAATGAGCATTTAACCCTTGCAGTGTAGGAGGAGCCTGCTGCAAGGGGATGGGTTTTTTTTCGCATGCCTAGAATGTGGCTTAAAAAACAATGTTCGTCTAGCTACATCACTGCGTCAGATTAGCCTCTCCTGAGCATCTCCATGTGCAAAGAGCAACCAAGCTGTGAAAAGTGACGTCACCCTTCATCATGCTAAACCAATCAGAAATGATCGTCCCTTAACTACTACTAGTTACCTTAAAGCTGATCGGTTTTTCAAGGGTGATAGCACTTTGTCCACTGTCACTGAACACAGGGTAATAAACAACCCCGGACCAATATCGTAGTCCTTTCCAAAACAGAAATTACATGACACGATGCATTGTTGCAGACAGACATAATCGCAGTATACCACTTATACCTAACGTGGGAATGAAGAAGTGATTTTTCTGAATGATCGCTCACCTCTGATGAGCAGCCAGACATGCTGTATGAAGAACGTGTCCGAGATATAATGTCTATATATACACAGCACGTCTAGATCGCTGCCTCCATAACACCAAATTCAGCTACATGACGATAGATGCCAATCCTGAGCGAGCTGAAGGACCTTCGGTGATGTCATGATCACATGACCGGCATCTGGAGAGGGCGGGGCAGCAGAGCTGGAGCACCAGGGTGGGGAGTGCATTGATGTGTCTGCTGTCTGCAACCTGTCAATGTCTGCTGGCTCTAGAAACTAGAACAACTATGAATATCACTAAGTGAAAATAAACTGATCCCAGTGATAAATGACCTGTTAATGGGATCAATCTATTCGTGTTTTTAGCACTCAAAGACGTACAGCAAATGTACTTAAAGGGTAACTCAACTTTAGACATTTATAAAAATCTTTAAAAAATGAATAAAGCATATTTATAACAGTTGCACAAGCCATTTTATAATTTAATGTTATTAAAAATGACCTTTCCATTTAAAACTGTAGCTGCTGTAATGTTCTAAATCTCCCCCAAAAATTCAATGCAATATGGCGACCTAGAGGCGTTCTCTACACAGTTGGAGTACAAAACGCCCCCAGAAATGTCACTTCCTGCTTTTGTGATTGGATAACTGATTTTCCCAGAAGTCTGCACTAAGACACAAATATAATTTTTGGAATCCCTTGCAATAGGAATTTCATTTTTGGTGAGATACTCCATTCACACTGAGCGACATAGATATTGCGCGATTTTGCGCTGAGCGGCTAGGAGCTACATTGCGCGATATTGAGCGACATTGCACATTTTATCGCGCGACGGCGCGATTTTTTGGGCGGGACTTCGTCGCTGCTACATTGGGCTGTAACCAATCAACAGTGATCTTGATGTGACATCATCCTTTCCTTCCATTTTGCAGTGCAAAAGTGACCCTTCTGTAGCGCGAAGCCGCGCAATATCGCAGTTAATGCGCGATTTTTGCGTGACACTATTGGAGCCGAATCGCGCGACATCCATGCAAAAAAGGGTCATGTACCAGCGATGAGCTACAGGCGACATTGAGCTGTGAGATGTGAACAGCTCTATTGAAATGCATTGGACAAGCTACATATAGCAATATCGCGGGGAAATATGCGTGATATCGTGGCAAAAATCGCGCGATAAACCGCTCAGTGTGAACGGGGCCTTACACCCCATTCACACTTGCGATATTGCAAATCACGCGTCTGTCGCGCAATTGTCATCGCGCGACATCCGTGCCAAAAAAGGGTCCTGGGAACAGCTCCAATGACATGCATTGGACTTAGTACACAGAGCGATGTCGCGTGGAAATATGCGCGATTTTGCAGCATAAATCCACGCGATAAACCACTCAGTGTGAACGGTGCCTAAGTTGCCTTAATTATTACTAAAGGGAGAAATGTTAGAGTTTGGGGAAATAGAAAAAAGAGGGGTTTTATCTAATAACGTGCCACATCCCATTCTACTGTTACCAAAGAGAGAATATCCAAATTGCCTGACCTTAGGCACCCACAGAAACCAGTTCATTTAAATACATATATTGTAATTAAAGTGGCATTGAAGTCAAAAGTCCCCCTTCCCCCAATGCTAATGTAAGGACTTACCTTAAATGATGCCTCTTAATCCGATCATCTTCTTCTTTACTTCTTTACTGTCCTTTTCAGCTGTCCCTCCAGTGCTGGTGCGAGTCTCTGATCCAGCGCTGACTCCTCTGTCCTCCTCTTCTCTCATGTCCCACGGAGTCTCTGCGGGTGCACGCTGCTCCATATACTTCCCTTGTGCCTCTCCTCATCTCCCGGGCGAACATCTGAACTGCACATGGGCCTGCATCAAGATCCTTTGCCGCCACCCGAGAAATTTTGAGATGTTCGGACGGGAGTTTTTAAAAAAAAGCGTTTTGCATATATCTGCAGCTTGCTAGCACTAGATATATGCAAAAACATGCAAGGGTTTAATAACACTTTAAACTTTGTACTGCACCGTAAAACCATAAAAAAGGACAAAAAGACAATACATCAATACAACAATAAAACATGACTCCCATCAACCACTGAGCCTCATCATATGATCAGTGTAACATGAAACAGAAACACCCCTGGGTGTTAATCAATCCTACATGTATGTACAGACATGTGACCATATTAACAAAACTCCCCCCATATCCAATGGGATCCAAGATAGCCCTCCCAAGATATATGTGTGGGCCCCAAACAATTTATTAACAATGTGGCCTGAGGGAGGATGGGTCATTCAATGCAGTACACAGAAGGGAATATCACTTCCAGTCTCTTAAGGGCTTGTTCACACCAATTGCGATGAATTCCAGAGCGGTATCTGCTGGAACCCACAGCAATCGCACACTACACTTCCCCCTTCGTTCTGTGGTGGAAGTGGGCGTGGCGGTGCTTTGAATTCAATGGCACCGCAGCCACGCCCCCACCCGCAGTGCTTTCGGACGTGTGACAAAACATTGCCTGCGTTCCGTTCCACTGCGAACGCAAAAAAAATGCTGCATGCTCTATTTTTTGCATTCACAGTTGTCCGAAACACGCAGGCAATGTTTTGCCACACGTCTGATCACACTGTGGGCGGGAGGGTGGGGTGCGTGGCTGCGGTGCCATTGACTTCAATGCACCGCCACACCCCCTCCTGCCCCAGAACGAAGGGGGAAGTTTAGTGTGCGATTGCTGTGCGTTCCAGCAGCTACTTTTCTGGAACGCATTACAATTGTTGTTAAAAAACCCTAAAACAGCTTTAACCGCCTCCGACTGTTGTGTAAAAACGGCTGGCCGGGAGCATCCTGGATGTAACAGGCCGTGTATATACGGCCTGTTAGCCCCGCCCACTCGCGGGAAACGACTTAAGGAACCTGGCCTTGGGGCAGCAGAGAGAGTAAATCTGGTCCTGTCCAGATTTACAATCGGAAACTTACTGGTAGGCACTTACTGGAGGGTAAAGAGTAGAATAAGTAAGCTCCAAATGGGTAGTTTGAGGTGCCCAAGGCTGTAAAGCTATGGTGCTATCTGCTAAATCAACATACTGTCACATTTTGGTACTGTTTCAGGTTTCAGGAATTCTTATTGAAGTAATCCTTTGATTTTAGTAGTCAATTATAAGAAAAACAATGAAGGCACCTCCAAACGAAGTACAGTCCAAGGGAGTTTTGATGCTGGACACAGAAAGAGGGGCTCACACAGCAGTCAGCAATTGGGAGGCCCCTCGTGCAGGGCCCCTCATGTTTTCATTATCATTGTAACTTTCCAAAAGTGATTCCCCTTTGAAATTACACCTGAAGGTGATGTTCCTAATCCCAGCAATCACTGTGAACAGGGCTGGATTTCCCACAAGGCCAACCAAGGCCCCGGCCTTGGAGCAGCAGGGATTAGAGGGGCAGCAGGGGTGTGGAATTCCTATCTCCCGATGCATGGGACATGCATTTCCGGGCGCCGGGCGGGTAGTTGTTTTCTATATTTAGCCCTGCTTTGGGCAAACAGAGCTAAATGTACAGTGGGGAAGCCTCCGCTTGTTTTGTAAAAGTGATCCCGGTGATGTCACCAAGATCACTTGTATGCAGCCTGCAGGTCTGCCATTCTCCATGGGTGGGTTGAGGAACCTGGCCTTGGGGTAGCAGAGAGACTAAATCCGGCCCTGACTGTGAATGTTTTTAAGCCCTGATAAAGGTGGTCTATGTTTGCCCCCAAAGTATATTGGCACGTTGATGCTTTTATTCTTACCAATAAAAACTCCCTTGGACTCTTCTTCATTTGTTGCTGCCTGTTGTTTTTGTTCTAAACGACTTCTCCAGGGCCTCCTCCTGCCCTCTGTGGAGTCCCTTGGAGGTGGAAGTGCAACCATTACCAAGCCATTAAAATCCACAAAAGAAACCCATACTACAACCACGGGACATTTACAATCAAAGATCACAGTGCCTCTCCCTCTTCTTCACATGTGTAGATTTTAGAAGACATTCATAACAAGAACAGTCTTCCAAAAAAAACACATTGTTTTGTTTGGAAACCCTGTGAAATGACAACATTTTGATATATTTACCTTTAGCTTCTAACTTTTCTGTGCAAATTCTATGACAAACCATTGAGGGTTGTCAGGGAAACAAGCGAAAGCATGTGTACCCTGTGTTATTTGGAGTGATACTCTACATTTTAAATCTAAATGTGTTTTCTACGCAAAATACACTATTGTCTTTTTTGTCCTCAGTACAGCCCATGCAAGCTTTTCCATCTATGACGTTCTGAAAGCCTCACTATGCAGGGTCCACTAAGCTTTTAAGGTCAATTTATGTACAAACTGCATTTCGTAAGTAGTGAATGGATCACACATCAGCCACAAAGCCAAGCTCTGTGGCACAGAAGGAATAAATCTAATATAACAAATATTTGCAAGTACATAAGCAACGCAAAATGTCTCAGCAGCAAGCTTGCTTATTTGTGTGTCGTGCCCAGATTGTAATAAAAAGCCTCTTAATCTCCTTCTAGTGCTCGCTGTTTATAAATTGTATATGAGGCAGAATATGATGTTTATAAACAAGGCTCATTTCACTAAGCTACAATGATCATCATTTGGCATTACAACAGTTCGTTTTTAACAATGAGTGCTGAAAATAACTACCGTAATGGAAAATAACACATACATTTTAGCTTAGTAAATTGAGCTTAATGCATTGCTATGCATTCAAAGAGGAACTCCAAGAATGTAAAAAGTTAACCCTTGCAGTGGGGCTACCCCCACACTGCAAGAGTTAACTGCTTGTTTTTCTCTTGGGGCTCAAAACATATACTCACCCGATCCTCGATCCTGCCTATCCACTAGACCGGTCTCCACAGTTTCTTCTCCCTGGCTCTGACCGCCTAAGTCCCATTGATGTCATTATGTGTAATGCAGCCCATCACGTGTATTAGATTTGAGGACACTGAGGGACATAGGGTTGCCAAGAGCCAATGTGATCTTTGCCTAACATCCAGTTACATTAAATACAATCAAACAAGACATATGTAAGCAATTCTTGTTAAAGCTAAACTTCAGACACGTGTGTTATACACAGGTGAAATTAGAGCTGCAACAACTAATCGACAAAATCGATAATAATCGATTATGAGAATAGTTGGCAACTATAGAGAGAGAGAGAGAGAGTTTTTAATGCAGTGTAGCATGTTGAGAGCTAAAACTGATAGAAGTGTAGCCCGGGCAAAGAAAATCCTTTTTTAGGTTTGTAGAGTAACTGAAGAGGGGCAGTGGATAATCTTCTTCCCTTGGGAAACTTCTTTAAAGGAATAAATTAACCTATTTTGATTCACCCATGAGGGATAGGTGGGATTGGGATGGATGTAGGTTTGGATATTGGGAGGGAGGAGGTTTGGGGGATGGGAGGGGAGTGGGGAGGGAATTAGCTCATTAAACTCCCCAGGTGTAATATGAAAGAATGTATGGAGGGGTGAAGAATAACCACATGACACAAACTGGGTAAATATAGTAGAAAATAGAGGGATCTGAGGGGTCCTTTCTCTCTCCTCCCTTGGCCCCTGTCTTTACTTTATAGAGGGGGGAGTATTTATTGGGAATATTGGAGGATAGATATAACTCACCACTAGTATTAAAGAGGCCCCCTCCCCCTTGGGGTAGGTTTTTTTTTCTTTTTTTGTAGGGAAGAGGGAAAAGGGGAAGGGAGGAGGATTTGAAGGTGAGAGGAATTTAATTTGGTGTAGGATTGGGGAGGGAGGGGAGCGCGGGAATTAAGGGGTAAAGATGGTGGATCACTTTTTAATAACTATTTTATTTAACTCTTTAGTGAATGGGTAGGGCTGCAAGTACCCCTTACTCATTCACAAGGGTGGGGGGCGCCATCTGGGTGCCCCCTTAATAAAAGGGGTATCCCGATGCAAATAAGCCCCCTTGCCCGCAGACCCCCACAACCACCGGGTCAGGGTTGTGGGGAAGAGGCCCTTGTCCCCATTGGCATCGGGGGACACCCTCCCAATGCCGAGGGCACGTGGCCTGATAAGGCGCGGGGGTCTGGTAGGGATTTTGGGGGGAACCCCACGCACTTTTTATTTAACTTGGGGGTCCCTCCTAGCATTCCTACCAGACCTAAAGGGTCTGGTATGAATTGGGAGGGAACCTCACGCTTTTTTCCCCCCAAATGTCACTTTGCTGCAACAAACGAACGAAACAAAATTTCGACCGGACTACCACTAACTAATTTTGTCCGAATCCGAATCCCGAAACAAATTGAATTTCGGACCCAAATCCCAAAGCCTAAATAAAGCAAAATCCGAATCAAAACGAAACTAAATGAATTTTTTGCCAGTACACATGTCTAGTAAAAAAATGGAATACTGTAGAAGTTTATTGAGGGATAATGGATAACGAAGATTTGATAGGAGTGGGAATGGGATGTTTAAGTGAAATTGGTGGGAGAAAATCACTTATTAAGTCACAAATATAAAGTAAATCACTTTACTAGTGGTTAGAAAAGAGCCAGGATTAGTTCTGTCCCTTTAGGGTGAAGAATAATGGGATAGATTGGGAGATATGATAAGATGGAAGAATAAGGGAATATTGAGTATGAATAGAATTAGGGCAGGTGCGGGCCCAGGGGTATTGGTAATCCACTTCCCTCAAATAGGTACAAGGACCGCCGATTGGTGAAAGGCTTGAAGAAGATTTGAGTCGTAATTGTTTATATGTTAGGTATGTTTAGTGATGGGGGGTTTTTTTCTCTCTCTTTCCCTCTTTGTGGGGAGTCCTAGTCTTTCACTTCAATTGTTGAGATATGCATCATATTTTCAAATAAAACCCTATGGCATCACTGGAATTGGTAACGTATAATGTATGTGGTCTACATACGCTGGATAAGGCATTAGATTCATAGGAAACTTCATAGTTTTAAAGCTGATGTTATATTTTTGCAGGAGACGCATTTGTCGCACTGCACTGATCTCGCGCCTTTATTCACCTAGATACCCAACTTGGTATTATGGCTTGCCTGACACTAATAAATCCAAGGGTGTTGCCATAGGGTTTTGCAAAGATGTCCCTTTTCAGCTGCTCTCTATGGAAGCCGACCCGGGTGGGAGATATTTGTTCCTGAGGGGTCAACTGGGTAATTTTTCATGTACTCTTGCATTTGTTTATTCTCCCAATGCGAGGCAGGTGCCCTTCCTTAGCCAAGTGTTGACAAAGCTTACTGAATTTGCAGTGGGGTGTGTTTTCTTGGCAGGTGATTTCAATGTGGCTTTTGAACCTGTTTTGGATACCTCTTACGGTAGATCTGCAATACCATATGAACAACTTAGCAGGCTAAAATGTATGCTCCATGAGTTACAGCTAGTGGATGTATGGAGGGTGTTGCATCCAAGGGACAAGGACTACTGATTTTATTCATCTGTAAATGACCCATATTCTAGGCTGGATGCGATTTTTATGAGCCACATCCATTTGGAATGTTTACAACGGGCTGC
Source organism: Nanorana parkeri (assembly GCF_000935625.1). Classification (NCBI taxonomy): domain Eukaryota; kingdom Metazoa; phylum Chordata; class Amphibia; order Anura; family Dicroglossidae; genus Nanorana; species Nanorana parkeri. The sequence continues at coordinate 97,397 of NW_017308087.1, read as the reverse complement.
TATAGAATCCATTACCATTTCCAATCATTCGCCAGCCTCAGTAGATCTACTTGTTCCCTCCCTTCCACAACGCCCCATGTCCTGGAAGCTGAATGCCTCCCTTTTGCAAAATAAGACTGATGTTGCTGGTTTACTGGGTGGAGCTTCGGGAGTTTTTTCAGCTTAACTCCAGTACTGATATGCCTCTATCAGTCGTTTGGGAGGCGCACAAGGCGGTCATGAGGGGTAAGTTGACAGAATTAGGTACCCACCTTAAAAGGGCTAGAGTACAGCAGATGCAGAAGTTGTTAGCGGAAATTCATACCCTTGAGACACTCCATAAACAATTCTTAATGCAGACACATTTAACACAATTGATCTTGAAGAGAGAAGAACTGAGATTCTTGTTGGATATTAAAACGAGACGTGATTTTGCACTTATTTCCAGCAAAAATTACGAATGGGGTAATAAGCCGACTCTTGGCTAGGTCCCTTCAACAAAAACGCGTAGCCTCTTTTGTCTCCAAGGTGATGTCGTCCTCAGGTGCCATGGTACATACAACCTCTGACATCTTGGACGCATTTAGGGATTTTTATTGTACCCTTTATAATACGCAGCTTCCGGTTTCTCCTGCTAGTCTGGGGAATAGGAAAGAGAAGATTTCTTCTTATTTACGTGCGGCGGAGCTACCCACCTGAGTCTGTGCTGCATGCTCTGGAGGACGACCTTACCGAGGTAGAATTTAAGAAGGCTTTGGCCCATATGGTCATCGGGACATCGCCTGGGCCTGACAGTTTATTGTTTATTTATTATAGAATTTTTAGTGATGTTCTGATACTCCATCTGACGGCTGATGCTAATGGCATTGGTAAGGGGGCAAACTATGGGGACACTATGCATGGGTATATTATGGTCATTCCAAAGTGCCAGTTATAGGTCAATTTCCTTATTGAATCTTGATTGTAACCTTTAAGCTAAAGTCTTGGCCAATAGGTTGATCCCATTAATCCCGAGCCGGATACATTTTGACTAAACGGGCTTCATACCTGGCAGGGAGGCGAGGGATAATTCTCTGAGGACTATTTCTGTGATGTCCTATGTGAGACACTACTCCCCGCTCACTCTTCAGCCCAGACCATATTTGGAATAGTTCTATCTTATCTATATCTTTTTGTAAGTGAGGTCTCCAGAACTGGACACAATAATCTAAATGAGGTCTAACTAAAGCTCTATATAATAAAAAAAAACATTATCTTCTTTCTCCTGCCAGTGATACTTATAATGATG